>NC_063338.1:6947166-7022433 GCF_021869965.1 Rhincodon typus
CCTATGATGCTGCTTGGCCTGCTGTGTTCATCCAGCTCTGCACCTTGTTGCCACTGGATGTCTATCCATCTCTGTTCCAAGAGCTGGGTACTCTTTTTAGTTACAGTCAGTCAGTCTGTTAATCACATCTGATGAATCACCTGGTGTAGCAAACAGCCAGTGATATTACATAGAATCGTGTCCAGTTGATAACACAGAAACAGGCCATTCGGACCGTATCTGAGTTAACACTGCACACATGTTGCCTCCCAACCAGCTTCATTTCAACATAACAATATACCTTTCTGTTCTTATCTCCCTCATGTACACAATTAGCTTCCTCTTGAGTGTATTTACATTATTCATCCACGCAGTAGAGATTTCCACATTCTCACCATGTTTTTTTTCTCCCCAAATCTATCTTTTCTGCCAATGTCAAACCTCGGGCTAATTTTGAAAGAGCTCTATTCGGTCATCCTTTAAACTACCCTTCTGTCGCGTAAAGACTCCCAGCCTGTTCAGTCTTAACATGCATTAGTGAGACCGTAATGTGTGCTTACAAGAGGATGTTAAAGCATTGGACGCAGCTCAGAGGTTTACGAGAATAATACTTGGAATGAGCGGATTGCTTTACAAGGAAAAGCTAGATAGGTTAGGCCTGTATTCTCTGGAGTTTAGAAAAATCAGCAGTTAGTTAATTTATCTGTAATTGTGAAGGTACACAGGAAGGTTAGATCACATGGGATCCAAGGAGAGCTAGCAAATTGGATACAACATTGGCTTGATGATAGGAGACAGAGGGTGGTGATAGAGGGTTGCTGTTTAGACCGGAGGCCCATGACCAGCGATGTGCCACAAGGATCGGTGCTGGTTCCTCTGTTGTTCGTCATTTATGTATACCATTTAGATGGGAATATAGATGATCTGATTAGTAAGTTTGCAGGTGACACCAAAATTGGTGGTGTAGTGGACCATAAAGAAGACTAGGTCGACTCGGCCAGTGAGCTGAGGAATGGCAGATGGAGTTTAATTTAGATAAAGGCAGGACTTACTAATGACTGACTGATTAATTGATTTATTGTCATGTGTGCCGAAGTGCAGCGAAAAGTTTTGTTTACAAGCAGTATAGGCAGATCATAGTAAGCAAGGATGTACAGATCAAAAAGACTTACACGAGGCACACAGGTTACCTTGTACAAGGCATGCACTAGGCAAGATCAACGTTAGCAAGATCAGCATTATTTGGGGCAGGAGAGTCCATTCATCAGTCTGATAATGGCCGGGAAGATGCTGTTCCTGAACCTGCTTGTGCGTGTGTTCAGGCTTCTGTATCTTCTGCTTGACGGGAGAGGTTGTAGGAAATCATTACCAGGGTGCAATGGGTCTTTGATGATGTTGGTAACCTTTCCACAGCAACGAGCCGTGTAAGTGGCTTCTGTGATGGTCTGGGCTGTGCACACCACATTCTGTAGTTTCTTACTTTGAGCCAGAAGGCTTGGGTTCAAATACTATCTGCTCCAGGTGTGTGTCATAGCACAATGGAGCAGCAGCATTCTGAGGAAGGGATTTGAAATGTTAACTTTGCTGCTCTCTGCACAGATGCAAGCCCCACTGAATTTCTCAAGCCTGGGTCATAACATATCCAAACAGATTGATTAAAAATATCTAAGTGCCATTTGGTTCACAAGTGCTTTCTTGGAAGAAGGGTTACGTGCCATTCTTATCTGGTCTGGCCTACCTGTGATTAACTTAATTGCGTTCTTAAGTGGCCAAAAAGCCACTCTGTTCAAAGGGAAGTTCAATGGGAAATAAATATTGGCCTTTCCAGCAACACAAACACAGCTCATGAAAGAACTTGTTCCTGAGTGCAATGGACTATGAAACTATGCTGATGTCCAAGGGACTGATCGAGGATGAAAGGCCTATGATCTATTGTGTAAAATCATACAATTAGAGCTGAGTTAAGCATTGCAGCTTGTCACAAGACTTGCTATTACTCGCGCTAGCCTGTCATCGAGAGACTGGGACCATCCATAAACAAAACTGGCCTAGCTGTTGACCGGCTCAAGCAAAGACAGCAAGTGCAAGTGGCTATTTTGTCCCCAGGAGCAACGAGTCAGCAGCCGTCCTGGGCCACACGATGACTGCCAAATCAGTACTGTGAGAATGATTGAGTTCTGCCCCAATCCAGCATCCTCCAACTCAATCCAGAGAACGGTGCTGCCAGCGTCAGGAAGAGTTGTTGGGTAGAACTGGGAAGCTGAAAGCAGAGAAGGCAGCACTCCAGGAAAAGGTGGGTGATATTTACATGCGTAATCGCAGCAATATGGAGAGTTGTCTGTTTCTAGCACTTTAACTGAGCAATGAATACTGGCCAAAATGGACAGGAGAGTACCCGTAAGCCTTTCTTTAAAATAATCTCAGCCACCTGAGACAGTCAATGAGTTTCATCTGAGAGATGGCACCTCTGAACGGATCCTGTTTTCAGACAGGAACACTGTGAGACTAGCCGACTGTGATTGAGTGCTAGTTGGTAACACTAATGGGTGAGAAAACAGCCTGTAGCATCATTGAAACTGAGTCTGCGCTGATGTGACTGGAGTGAAATCAGATAAGCCTCTTTACAGCCCCTCCACCAAGTCTCCTTGTCAGTTGTCATACTAAAGATCTTTTCTCAAATAAGCTGTAAAAGGTACATCAACACTGATCAACGCTTGACTTACAGAACAACATAGCAGCTAACAGCAGGAGGAAACTAACTTAGATTTAAGATCATTAGCTAGCTTGAAGTTGTCAGTGAGGAAAGACGAACAAACTCACACAAGCTTGATTCTCCCTTCGATAAGCCGAATGCTTTGTTTGGAGGTGCCTTCAAAGTGAGGATTCATCAAGGTTAAAAGCAGTTGGCAATTGCTGAAATGACATTAGCTTGTGCCCCCTGGAAGATGATTGAATGCATGTAGGCTGGTCTGATGCCAGCTGAGAAAGCAATTGAAAGACAAATGTTTAGGCAAATCTGGGTTAGCCCAAAAAAAGTGACATAGGGAGAGCACACCTGGGAGATGAGGATACCTGAACAGAACTTACCAGCAAGGCAGAGTGTGATGGGCTATGGAATGAGGAACATTATAATAAATGATTGGGGCCACAGGAGGACAGCAACGTGCTTTAATATCCATCCAAATGCAATCCCTTTAGGCACTAGAGCATTAAGTGGTCCAATTATGCAGACCAAAAATACAGGCAGAAATTAGGAAGAACAAGTTTAACCTTTCTCCTTTGGGATGGGTGTTCTGTAAAGTGTGATACACAACTCCTCACATTTTCAAATAAATTTAGAGATGCACCTATTGATTTACGAGAACAAGAAACAGCTAATGGGAGAACAGACTAGCAATTCATCATCTTAGCAGTGCTCATGCTACCTGTGAGGGGATGGCAAATGGAGAATACTGCACCTTAGTCAGTGTAGATTAGATGACAGGATAATGATCTTTTCATAATCCTTAGATTGAGTGGATAATCTTAACAGTGAGACATTAGAACGGCCATTGGAAAGTGTATAATAAGTGTCATTTCCTGTTGTGGGAAAGTGATGGTGTAATTGCTGTGGTGGAGGGGGGGGGGATTGCTGTTGTACCAGTGCCAAGCTTGATTAATCAAGATTGATCTTACAACCAGATTTCAACATTGTCTGTTCAATAATCTGGAGTGTCTGGGGAATAGAGGTCTCCAGCTTTGTTAATATATTGTACAATACAATTTAGAGAGTGGTAAATTCACAGGAAAATCACTTCTATATCAATCACAAAAAGGGACAGTGAAGAGTTGTACAACCCAAACAAAGGAAGAACATGGAAGAACAGTTGTTGCATCCAGATGGGGACAAGTAACAAAAACAAAAGACTCACATTTGCCTCTATCTGATCACACTTCGAGTTGCATTTCACAAACAACAACTTGCATTTATGTGGTGCCTTTATCATTGCTTCTTTGGCATCAACTCCCAACTGCCACCTAAAGGGAAAAGGGTGGCAAATGCATGGGGACATGCAAGTCCCCTGCCAGCCACACATGGCATTATATCGCTGTTTCCTTCAGTGTCATTGGGTCAAAATCCTGGAACACCCTCCCTAACAGCGTGTGGGTATCACTATACTCCCAAGGACTGTAATGGTTCAGGATGATCTTCTCAAGGGGACACAGGGATGGGATAGGAAGGTGTGGTAGAAAGGGGTAGATTTGGGAAACATTTTGAAAGTGATTGGAAAGGAAACAAAGCGAAAGGACCTTGTTAGAAAGCCCATCGATGGGGCAGCCTAAAGGTTGAAGGTTTTGATGATGGAGCTGGAGAATGAGGAAGCTTAGAATTTTAGAAGCCATTTTGCACAGTGTTATATTGAATGATTAGCCATGAGCAAGTTATTGAGCCAGCAAGTATATCCATGTCATAATGCTTCACATAAGCTTCAACCACCCTACAGGATCTCACCCTATCGATATATCTTTCTATTCCCTTGCACCCTCATAAGGCGATCCAATTTCTCAAGTGCTCCAAGTGGAAGGGAGATCCATATTCTAACCACTTCCTAGTAAAGGGGTTTGTCCTTACTTCTCTATCCAGTTAATAACAGCTTTCTCTTTTTCCAGAAAGCTCCAGCCTATTCAGCTTTCCCTGACAAGAATGAACTCTCAGTCTTCATGATATATAGAGGTTGGAAGAGTTTGCACATATACGGAGCGACAAGATAGCAAAGGGAATTTTCAGCAAGGAGAGGATTTTAAACTTAGTGAATCTCAGGTGGAGAAATGCAACTGAGAGTAAGCATTAATGGAACTCAGCAAGGACAGGAGTAACCATTCCACATATAATAAACTACTTACGTATGTGATTGCAACTGATGTTGCACTTTTACTATGGAGGTAAATACGGCAGTTATAACCCAGAAACAGCAAACTGAGATGTACATCCAATTAACTGGTTATCCTCCCACTCATTGTGGGAGCATTACAGGCTGGTACATTGGGAGAACTCCTCAGCTCCTCTTCTAACATTCCTGTTGTATAAGGTAATGATCCCAAAATGGATAACGTTGGATACTGCAATAGGCTCCACCCAATCTGATAATGTTACACCGTTCCAGGTGAAATCCAGTTCCAGATCGCGATGGGATCAAACAAGTCATCTCTGGCTCCTGATGGACTTTTTAATTAGGCTGTGTTGCCCGACATCCCTGAAAGATTCACACTGCGCATGCAGTATATGTACATTTCATGAAATGCCCTGCCAGTAACAAACATCGCGGCACCCAAATGAGCACAATAAACATGAATGAACAGGACAGATTGACGTCACTGGCAGGGGTACTGCACATATGCATTTTGCACGGGTACTAGCAGCATTTATCAGCAGACATTCTCCTGTAATTATGGCTGACTAGCCAAATCGAACTTATACCTGTGGCTGTCATGCAATAAACTACGTCTTACTCTTAAGACAAATAAATCTGCTTAAGCCTTAGGAATGGTTCATCCTCTACCACTTTAGCTAAATCTGCCCTTAGACCCAGAAGAGGAGGATTGGTGACAACACTACAGCCCCAATCACAAGCTGACAGTGGTGGGTTCCACAGGCATGCAACAATTCCCCTGGGATTTTACTTAAATCCATCTTAACAGGTCATTATCAAATGCAATGGGAATGAGAATTGGGCAGAGGGTAAAACTATTTGAACATCATGGCTTTAGGTTGCACTCTCACACATTGAGGATGTAATCCAAGCAGGTGATAGACATAATCTAGACTGTGTGATATAATGGAACGTACACTAAAAGTTTTCCAATCCTCCTCAATTGTCTGTCAGAATTTTCAGTGTTCAAAGCCTTGATGTGAGACATTTGCCCTATTGCATTGGTCACCAACACTGTGGGCGGCATGGTGACTCAGAGTGGGCAGCACAGTGGCTCAGCAGGTGGCACGGTGGCTCAGTGGTTAGCACTGCTGCCTCACAGCGCCAGGGACCTGGGTTAGATTCCACCCTCGGGTGACTGCATGCATTTTGCACATTCCCCATGTGTCTGCGTGGGTTTCCTCTGAGTGCTCCGGTATCCTCCCACGGTCCAAAGATGTGCAGGTTAGGTGCACTGACCATGCAAAATTGCCCCATAGCGTCCAGGGATGGGCAGGCTAGGTGGATTAGCCATGGGAAATGCAGGGTTACAGGGATAGGGTAGGAGTTGGGTCTGGGTGGGCTGTTCTTCGGAGGTTTGGTGTGGACTCGATCAGCCAAATGGCCTGCTTCAGCACAGTAGGGATTCTATGATTCTGGTCCCTGGTATCAATTAATTTTCAGACTCCAAGAACGGCTACATTCTGTTTGTTTTCAATTTGAATTTGCAGCTAAGCAGCTGTCTGATCGTCCAGGTCCCTCCCTCTACTGTTGCACAGAACATTCCAAGAATCTCTCATGGACCCCTTTGTAAGATATATGTAAAATGTAGTTTACGGCGACTTGTCCACGTCCCATTGCTCCACCATCCATGCAAGACCAACATTTGGGGAAGTCTGTGTATCTCTGAAATCTGTTGTCCACAGTGGCAGCTGGGTGGGGTGAAAGGGAATACAATGAGCTCTTTGATCACTATACGAGTCTCTTACATAGAAATTAGGAGCAGGAGTAGGCCATTCAGGCCTTGGAGCCTGCTCCACTCTTTAATATGATCAAATAAACTCCAGTGAATATAGTCCTACCTGATCCAGTCTCTCAAACCTTTCCTGCACTCCGTCTATAGCTAGGACATCCTTCCTCAAATAAAGAGGCCACAACTGCACACAATACTCCAGATGTGGTCTCACCAAGGCCCTGTATAGTTACAGCAAAATTTCCCTGCTACCGTAATCGAATTCTCTCGCTATGAAAGCCAACATACAATTTGACTTTTTCATCACCTGCTGCACCTGCCACTGATATACGAACATGGATTTCATATTTCAAAGTTCTAGTTTCCAAGTTGTCCTGAAGGCATCTGATTTCTGTCCTTCTGATATTGGAAATTTCTCTGGAAGTGTTCACTGATTGTTGACCATGAAATTGCTGCATTATTTGGAAGGAGAACACTGCAGTCCATTATGTCACTGACATGGTCAGTCAGAAGATAGGGCAGGTATGAACTGAGCAGTGTGTGTCTATATTTTTTTGTAGGGAATGCTGAGAATGGTGAGAATATTCATAGGGCTGCAGGTAAGGTTGAGGCTGGGTGGTGGTGGTGGTGTGGGTTTCCATACAGAAACATTAAAAAACCACCGGAACAGTTAAGATTCTCGAAGGGTTGAAAATAGCTATAAAGCTTCTTAAGTACGCACTTGATATTATTCAGCGCTGAATGGTTCACTTGCTTTTGACTAAATTTCTCACACAACAGACTGACTTCATCAGAAATTAATACAGCACATATACAAAAGTAATCATCTCCTTTTGCTTTATTAAAGCAATTGAATGGCTGTCTCTAAAATGCCACAGAATTGGTGATTCATGTGCTAATAATATGCAAACAAAGGCTTGTTTTTGTGTAGGATTAAAATTAGAATTTATGTCACATTGTAAATATTTTTAAAATGATATTGTTTTGTTCTTATTGAGACTAATGACAATTAAGTTGCACTACTTCTGAATTAAAATGGAGGGACTGTTGCTCAATTCATTTTTCATAGCTGCACAATAGCTGATCCTGTCCAAATCCTGACTGGTTAATTAGAATTTATATTATCACTATCTCACTTTCTACAAAAAAATAACTTATGATTGCTTCCCCATTTATTACTCAGGCATACATTGTCATTAAACAAAACTGTCATAATAACTCTGCTCAGCAGTTTGAGGCTGTTACATATTGGTTTAGGATGCAAAAACATACAAATAGTTTAATTGGTATCAATTTCCCAGCTCTCACTCAAATCTGTCTCTCTATGAACTTAATAGCACTCTGTTTTCTCCACTCCAATTCTGGCAGTTATTAAACCTGCAGACAAGGGTGGTGTTGGTGTAATTTAGTTACATCAGTGTCTTTAGCTGAGGGACAGAACACCAAATATACTGACAACTTACCCCTCTCTCTCTGTCCCCATCATGGACTATGGACGCCAAAACCAGATCCCCATAGACTTCACTTCATCTAGAAATTTGCCCACATCCTCCGACTTATAACCCCTACACTGTCTCCAACCTCAGAGTCCGCACAGCTTAATTCTCTCTCTACTCCAAGATCTATCACGTTTACTTCTGACAATAACTTCTTCTAAGTTGGCTTGGAGACCCTCAGATTCTTCTCTGAAAAGTGGGGTATGCAGTCCTTAAGAGCCACCAGTTGCCTTGAATAATGTTTCCTTAGTCCCTCCAAATAGACATGCAATAATGAGAGCCACTCTGCATCCAAGCACACGGTTGTCATTTTGGAGGATACTTTAAACTTCCTTTGCTTAGGTCCTAATTTTGACTCTGACTAAAGGAAGCATTGATCCTACCCTTCCCTACTCTCCACTGACGCTCGCTGACCTGCTAAATGTCCCAAGCATTTTCTGTTTGAAAGATGTAAATCTGTAGACTGGGTCTTATCAACCTTTAACATGTGTGTCTGAAGAAATTACAGCCATTTTCTGGAAGTTTTTAGTTCACTAATGAGCTACCTCAACAACGAGGTAAACATTTTAAACACAACCTTAAATTTAAACAAGGGCACTTTAATTCTGCTTTACTTTCCAATCTTCCTACACTTTATTCATTTCAACTTTTCTAACATTGAGATCTGTCTCCGAGCTTCTATCCCTGGTTTCCTTCCTCACTTTGGGGAATGACCACCCTCAGTGGCATCAGATGTGCAATTGCTAGTTAGGTTGTTGACTTAAGTCAAATATCAGGTATAGAAACTAACCAAGCCAATAACGTTGTCAAGCCACGATTACCAAAACTGAAAGAACGTGAACCCAAATATATAGATGATCTTTCTCACCCATGAGAGCACGGAAGATTGAATTGTCATTAACTTAAAATTTATCAAAGTATAGAGGGTTCAGTGTCATAAGGCTTATCTGTCATCAGATCCTATTGCTCCTTATACACAAGAGTTGAGTTGCACAGATGTACTCTATATTTAATTCTATAATTGCTCAATCAAGGGGGTCTAACCATTATTTTTCCTGGTGCATGATCTGCACAGTACAGTATCTTTCACAGATAGCTTCACATTTCAAATTCAGACTAAAAAATTGCTCACTTAAATTAGAGCTAATGCAAATTACTACACCATTTTATTTCACAGATAGCAAATCAATGCAGAGAAAACAAAGTGCTTGCACTTATATTGCATCTTGCACAATTTCGGGGCAGGCTTCACAGCTGATGAATTACTTTTGAACTGCAACCATTGTCGTAAAGTAGGTAACAGTCAAGCTCATACACGTACTCGGTGAGTACATTGCAATCTTGCACAATGAAACACAACAGTGAACACATTCCACCTCACTCCGTCGCCTTCTTTGATTAAAGCAAAATGACCTCAGTTCTACGTCTTAACTTTTTCAGTCTGTTGATAGATTTCTTTCACAGTCTGTTTAAAAACCTGACTTCCTTGCGGAGCAGGTATGAGATTTCTATCAATCACTGAAACAAAATAACAGTGTGTTTATTATTTACAGTCTTAGGAGAAATTAGCATCCAAGTGCAGTTTGTCAGCATTTTCATCATTTTTGTACCATCTCTTTTATCATTAGCTGATAAAATTTGACCTAATCTTGTGCTTCACAAGGATTGAGAATTTTGGGACTCCAAATGCTACGTTTGTCCAGTTTATGCTAAAATTTTAGCAGATTGTGGATTATGAAGGTTTTGATTTTGGGTAACTCTAACACACCCCTGATATATGCATCCTAATAAGATCCCTTAACCTCAACTTGCAACAATACCTCCTGTTGTACTCCTCCCCAACCCTTTGAGTGAGATGACCAATGTTATGGCGAATAGTAGTAAATGTGTAATTACTGGTGGGGGTGGAATGGCCACACTCATTTCACTGAGAACGCCCTTATCTGACCAGTTTGAAACTGGAAACACAGACGAAAGTACGCCATTTTCATCCATAGAAACACGCAATTGAGTTTATCTTCAAATGCATCCCATTGATATTCTCCTGTGATTTTAGCAGGATACGACAATGTAACTCCCGACATGATTTCCTTATTGCTAGGTTATTGGATTAGCACCACTTCTGATTGCATCTCTGGCCATTTCCACTGATTGCAGGTGCCGTTTTTGATTGTACAAATAACACTTACAAGCTCATTTGTAAAGCAACTGAACAGCATTTTGATTTCTGTTCCCACGTTATGAAAGTGGTTCACTTTTCACATTAAAAAGCTCTTCCTCTTCTTTTTAAAATCATCCATTCCAAATTATTTAAACATCTTACAATTGGAATCAGCAAAGTGGATGGGTTCATTTTATTTTAAAAAAAGTCATTATTTATTTATTCACAGATTGAGAACAGTCTGGCCATCTACACTTGGTGTTGTTCCCATATTAGCGCTGCCCTCGTCATGCTAGGTGGTAAAGGATTTTGGGAGGTTCTGTCAAAGGAACATTGGCAGATAGCTGCAATGAATCCGTAGATAGAACACTGTTATTTTGGGATGTGGAGGTGCCAGCGTTGGACTGGGGCGGGCAAAGTCAGAAGTCACATGACACCAGGTTATAGTCCAACAGGTTTATTTGAAATCAAAAGCTTTCGGAACTCTGCTCCTTTGTCACGTGAAATGGTAGCTACAAACGGTATTGTGTGACTTCTGACTGTAATGTTGCACTGGTGGTGGAGACAGTGAGCGTTGAATCGGTTAGAGATTAAATGGGCTGCTTTGTTTCAGATGGCATCAAGTCTGTTGTTGTGGCATTGAAAGTGTGAAGTTGTTGTTGTGGCACTGTTTCAGGCAAGCTATGGGGATTCCATTATCCTCCTAACTTGTGCCTTGTAGACGTTTCTCCCCTAAAAATATACCTTATTCAAAAGTTTGTAAAAGTATATTACAAGAATTTCAAGTTGAACAATACAGAATATGCAACAAATGCAACTCATCTCCATGCAGCACGTTCCACTCTTGGGTATCTCAGCCTGAGTCTTACACTTCATATATTTACAATATACACTCTATGTCACACATACAGCCCAAGGGCAAAACATTTCAAATTAATGCAATGCAACAGAAATAAACATTTCTCCATGCACTATGTTCCACTCGGAGGTGTTTTCATGCTGTTGTGCTACTCTTTTCAGCTTACATTCCCTACTGAGCATATATGTAGAACCAAGGAGTTGTACAGATTCCAGCCCCTGGGGTGAAAGACCCTGGGGGAGTCAGAAGGTGAATTGCTTGGCATAACATTCCTAGCCCCTAACTTGCTATTGCAGCTACAGTATTTACTTCATACTGTCGCAATGAAGACTCACCACAAGAAAAAAGAAATGTAGTTTTACCTCAGAACATGAAGGGTAATGAAAAAGTCTTAGATAGTCAAAATTTTGTATTTAATTAAATCTCAAATTGTAGTCTAAAATAACATATGTGTGAACTCTCCGTTTTTGAATGTATTAAATTAGTTGAGGTGCCACCTTACCTAGCCCAACGAATGTTACATTTTCATAACAGGAATTCCTATAATTAGACTCAGCAGGCAAGGGATACCAGTGGAACTCCAGAGACTAATTAAAATAGCGAAAAATGGTTACTTACAAAAAGGGTAACATGATTATTTTAATCAGCTAACATGCTAATATCAGCCATAATCATATTAGGAAATTGCATTCTCGGTATATATGAGTGTAGCGGGGGGTAACTTGCACTCTAAGCATTGATGGGCATATAACCAGTCGAGTGTCCTTCCTGATTAAGATATTCACAGCACTTCTATTAGCAATTACAATTTCTGATACCAAAGTCATTACTTATGCCAGGAAATATTAATTGTCACCTCTAACACCAATTATCTTATCAGCAAAGCATGGTTGCAAAGTAGGAATACATCGGAATGGACAGAATGCCTGACAGGAGACCGGTCGCCTTTGAATCTTACTGTGCAAAGAAAGTAAGGGTGATTTTTGGTACACCCTTTGGAACCTGTAATCTCTATTGCTTCAAGCAGAAATTCATTACTCATGTCTAATTAGAAAACATCTGCAAGCATGTCCAGTCCAATTAAGGCAGACCAGTTGTCCACCTTCTCCACATCCCTCTCAACATTTACTTGCTGAGATTTTTGACAAACAAAACACTTGTGATTAAATCAACCTAAGAGAGGTGGAGGATTTGCTTTCAATTTGGCGATAGATGATGCTCAATGCCTGATGTTACCATCCCATCCACAATGCACATGGACAGATGGCACTGAGAAAGAGATGGTATTATTTGCAGAACATGTCTGGCCAGCCCAGGAGACAATGGGGCTGATTCACATCTTATTGTTGTCCAGTCTATGCCTGGGAATGGTCCAGGAATTTAAAGTACATCCCAATGTCTAACCGCTGGGGGTTCAACCATTACCGTCTTCTGAAGAGCTTTGTTTTAAGTGGCCAGTGTTGGCTCCATGAAGATAGGACAGGCTTCACAACGTGCTCAAACAACTAGCACTGTTCTTGCCATCTTACCAAAAGCGGATTCTGGACCTTAATACAAACTGTAGACAATAACTGGTTGAAAAGGAGCCACGCCTGGCAACATTTAACAGGACCAGTGCAGTAATCATATTTCCTGATCATCTCTGGTGTGCGTGTTTAAGAGTTTTAGAGTCTTCATTTGCTTATCTCCTTGATGCCACAATGCGCTACAAAAATACACAGGCTGCTGAAATTCCCAGTGTTGCTTCGATCCTGTCCTCCTTCCATTTTAGCTGACGGATGCCCTCAGCTATCGGTCAACCCTTTGGGTTTTGCTGCACTCGGAAAGCTGCAGGCTGGCAATTCAGACTCCATAAGACCGTAAGAAATATGAACAGGAAGAGGCCATTCAGCCCCTTGAGCCTGCTCATCCATTCAGTAGGGGATCATGGCTGATCCAGGATTCCTCACCTCCACTTTCCTACATATTCTCTAAACCCCGATTCCCCTACTGATTAAGAATCTATTTATCTCAGCCTTAAATATACTCAAATACTCTGACACCACAGCTCTCTGTGGCAAGGAGTTCCAAAGACTAACAACCCTCTGAGAGAAGGAATTCCCACTCATCTCAATCCTAAATTTGCGCTCCTTAATTCTGAGACTAGACCCTCTGGTCCTAGACTCTCCCATGAGGGGAAACATCCTCTCAGCATTTACTCTGTTAAGCCCTTTAACAATCTGTTATGTTTCAATGAGATCACTTCTCATTCTTCTAAATTCCAGTGAGTAGCGTACTAACCTGTACAGTCTTTGCTCATATGACAAACCCTCCATACCAGGGATCATCCTAGTGAACCTTCTCTGAGCTACATCCAATGAAATGATATATTTGCTTAAATAAGAAGACCAAAACTGCTCACAGTACTCTAGATATGGTCTCACCAGCATCTTGTATAGCTTCTCTTACACTCCAACCTCCTTGAAATAAAAGCCAATATTCCTGGAGTCTTTCTCCGCGTGGGAAAATCAAACAGACCTCCTACTGACACCATCAGGCACATCCCTGCCTAATGGCCGGCCCTTTGTTAAAATGAATTGAATTGAATGATTTATTGTCACTTGCATTTTACTGAATAATACAGTAAAAAGCTTCAACTGTTGCCACGATCCGGCACCATTTTGAGTAGTTTAAGAACAAAAAGACATAACCTCCACCGTGAGTCCAGTGCCAGCTCACCAATGATACTCGCGTCTTCACCCCTCTTCCACTGCCTCGCTACTACCTACGGCAGACCCAACTACATGGGAGTTGCCACCCTTCAGGTGTCACCTCCTTCGCCACTGGGCCCACCCCACCAACACCACCACCAATGCTGGGTCCCGTGCAGAGCCTGCACTTGGCCCGCAACCAGGAGTCGCCAGCTCCGCTGCCGCCACTTGCCTCTCCGATAAACAGGAGCCCCAGGCTCCGGGGCCTGCCACCGCTGCCTCGTCGCTAACCGGGAGTCCCCACTCTGGACCTGCTGTGACCTCAACCGAGAGTCCATGGCTCGACTGTCTCCTCGGCGACGCCAGGAGCCCCCGCTCCGGGCACAGCGCGCCGCCTCGCCGAGAGTCTTGCTCCGGCGCCACCATCTTGAAAAGTCCGCCATCTTGCTGCAGCCACCTCCGGTCAATGGAGGAGACTTGCCCCCGCCGCTCCAAATGCCGGGAGGCTGCCGCCAACATGCGCACGGCCCACTCTCGCTGCCACGCGGATGTTGCCGCAAAAGGGATTGGAGAAAAGAAAACCGAATGAGAAAACACAAGGTGAAAAAAAAATAAAAACTTCAGAAATAAAACGAAAATAAAAACAAAAGCTGACTGTTGAGGATGAGCCCCAGGCTCAAGAGCCCGCAACGCAAGCCCTGCTACTCCGCCGCCATCTTGATTGACAATGGTCTCCGATCAAAATAGAAATATTTAAAATTAGCATCATAGAAACAGCAGCTTTGTGACTTGTGTTCAGTAAAGGTGCACACGTGTTAAGAGAACAGGGAACTGTAGTGCATCCTGTGATCCAGTCATGGACACAATGAAGCTCTGCACTATCCCAAGAGAGATGGCCAACGGTTTGAACTTTATTTTAATGAGCTAACTCAACATTACATCAATGGGCTGGCTGCCTTCGGAATTAAATTATCAGTATTTTTCAGAAAGCACAAGGCATTTAAGAAATAGAGCAACTGGAAGATTCAAGAAAATTGGCAAAAGCACCAGAGGCATGATGAGGAGAATTCTTTAACACAGAGTTGCAGTGGTCTGGAACACACTGCTTGAAAGGGTAGTGGATGCAGATTCCATGGAATCTTTCAAAAGAAAATTGGATACATATTTGAAGGCGAATGTTTGCTGGCCCATGGGAAAAGATCACGATAGCAGGACTAGTTAGATAGGATCTGTATTGTCTAGAGTTTCAGAGACTGAGAGGTGATTTCATTGAAACTTTTTTTTGATTTGATTTATTATTGTCACCTGTACCTCGGTACAGTGAAAAGTTTTGTTTTGGTGCAGAACAGGCAGATCATACCATCCAAAGTGCATTAGGGTGACAGAACAGAGCGAGACAAAACAACATTAAAACTGCACAGAAGGTACACAAAGAGCGAGATCAATATTAAATTTAAAATTTGAGAGATTCATTCAGAAGTCTGATAACTTAAAGGGGTCAATGCAGGTAAGAAGTTTCAAGGGAGGCAAATTTAAAAATATGGGGGGATGCTATTTAGCACCAAGATGAGGAGAATGTTTACTACTCAGAGGGTGGCTAACTCTTGGAATTCTCTACCCCAGTAGAGTATTTTTAAAGTAGAGATTGATAAGTTTTTGATTGATAACGGAATTTGGGTTATAGGAGATAGTGTTGGTAAAAGGCATTGAAGTATTTGATCAGCCATGATTATATTAAATGGTGGAGCAGGGTCAACAGGCTGAATGTCCTACTCCTATTTCTATGTTTCTATGCTAGTGTGGTCAAAGAGTTGATACAGTGTAAATGGGCTGAATGGCCTCCTTCTGTGCTGTCTGATTCTCAGATTCCATCTTCTAATGCAATGGGCATGAGATTTCTATCATTTACTCAAACAAGATAATGATTTACTTATTTTCAGTCTTTGGGGAAGCACCATTACAGTTTAATTTGTCAGCATTTTAATCACCTTTTACATCAGTGTCTTGTCATCAGCAGATTACATTTTATAGAACTGCTTGTGTTCCTTTAGGGTCACTACTCAAGGGGAATGCGGAGGAAATTTGCAGAACTACACAGAAAGGGCAAGGAGATGGAATCCATCGAGTTCCTCTACCAAAGATCCAGCACATGCTGAGAGTCCAAATGGCTTCCCTCCATACTGTAACATTCTACAATTCAATAACTCTCTCCGCCACTGCATTAACCACTGCTCCTCTCTTTCTTCATTCAGGAACTGGTGGTAATGATTCTGCTGTTGCCATTAACACACTTACTCCACATTTGTCCCATTATCAACCCCCGTTCCCTGGTACCATCACCCTTTTAGATTCTCCTGCCTTCTGCCAATCACAGTGCTTGCCTTTGCTCCTCTCCATGATTCTGTACCTGTTTAAAACCCATTGTGTGTAAATTATTTCCTCGTTCTTATTCGGTCTGTTTTTCTTGTTTCCTTGATTGCTGTTGTGTAACCCAGTGCTAATCAGTCTGCTAAACGACTGCACACTCAATTGGGATTCCAGATTTGTGCGCAGCCAGTACAAGTTAAAACTACTTGGTACTTCTAAAAAAGGCAGGGCTGCACCGTTTAGGGGAGGGACACATTCAGGCAGCAGATCTACCTCCTGTAAGCTCCTCCTTCACTCTGACCAAGTCTCCATCACATCATCCCAGTGGGGTGCTCACTGCACTCAATCAAGTGTTAACTTTTTCAGAGCCATATGATCATGAGCAATTGTCATTAAAAATAAAGCCCTTACTTCAGGGAAGGAAGTCTGCCATGCTTACCTGACCTGACCTGTGCATGACTCTGAGCCCACAGCAGTGTGGATGGCTAACTGCCCTTTGCAAACCACTAAGTTAAAGGGAAATTAGTGGTGACAATGAATACTGGCCTCCATGAAACATCGTCCCATGAAAAGAATAAGGAATTGTTGCAGTTAACTATTCAGCTCTGTACCAGAGTTTCATAGCCAGGTCTTCCTCACTGCCTTACCAGTAATGAGAATTGTCTACTGCTCTCCAGCTAAGCCTCAGTTATGACCCTCTCAATTATCTGTTCCAATGGGCTCAATCAGCCTCTTGGAAAAGAAAATAACATCCATCTTTAAAGGGTCCTGGTGACTGCACACTCGCTATGTGAAACTGCCCCCAGAGTTAAACTGGATCCCAAATGATCTAGTGCGTGTTCCTGGCTCAATCTGCTGCCCATGCTGGTTTATTTAATAGAGGGGATGCCTCTTATGTTGGAAAGCTGCAGAAGATTAGAGATCCAGCATATCAGAGTGCCTGTAACTTCCAGCAGCGCAGATCAAGGTAAAATTCTTTTATTCATTCTTGGGTCATGGGCAGTTATTGCCCATCCCTGATCATCCTCAGTTTGATACAACCAAGTATTTTGCTATGCCACTTGCGAGTCAGATGGGAGTCAGCCATGTTGGTGTTGGACTAGAACCAGTTCTAGGAACTGATGGGGCAAGGCACAAGGCACAAGGATTCCATTTCCCTTAAGGACATTAATGCAGTACAGCAACAGGGTTCAGGAAATTGACATTTAATACATAACATCAGCATTTTTTGGCCTTCATAAGCATGTTGGTTGATTATTAAAACCAAATGTAAAAGGGCATCTTGTTTGAATATGTACTGCGATGCCCAAGGCAGTGATGTTTTCACTGAACAAACTAGACAAGGGTCGAAGAGGCTGGCTTCTCAAACAGAATTGTAGTTACAGTCTGAGTTGGCCAGCACATCGAGTTGTGTTCAATGCTTAAAACATAAACAGAATATTGCTGGAAATATAATTAACAACACTGAAAGGCCAATTACCATGTGTTCAACATTCACATCACTCACCTGGTTAATGCTGTCAACTGTATGAATGAAAATGAGCCAATGGCAGTGTTTTGTATAAAAAATAAATGCAAGCCATGCATTAATTAAGAGAAAACAAAGGGCATGATTTAAAAACTAGTTGACACATTGCATGTTCGGCACAGTTTTTAATTGCGAATCAATATGATCCACTCGGTAAGTTGTTTTTCTCTGCTGATACAAAAACAAATACTGCATTAAAAATTAATGATTGACAAATGAAGTGATTAGTAAACAATGATGCCGTACACTTCTCTGCCCTAAAGGAATACAAAAATAAAATGATGAACTGCTGGCAAGACTGATGGGACAGGAAGATATATCGAGATCTTTAGTCTTTTGCTCAAAAGGCATTGGGTTGGGGAAATAAAGCAACACATTGCATTCATCTGAGGAGCTTTCGTATTTCAAGATGCAAGAGTGGTTTTCCCTTCCTGCCTCTGTCTCTCAAAGTACCACTAAACTAAACAAAGAGAGACAAAGACACTCGCCAAGTTTGTACATTTATTGGTTCAACATATGGCTAGCGCAACAACATTTTGCAATTGCGTATCCCCTTTAATGGGCTGAATATTACCTTTTCTTGGGCTACGTCAAGCTTGTTGAATTTTGTGAAGGGTTTTTTCTCCACAAGGCTTAGTGAGTTATCTCACGCTAATGTCCCAAAATCACCTCATTAACTACCAACCATCACCCTATGGAGTGCCTCACATCTGCTATAATGAGAAGAACTTGCCACTGCCCAGATGTCCCAGAATAGACTGGCCTCAGTATCATTTTACAATCAGAGACAAGTGTGGACATTCTAGAGACATCCTTCACCGGCAATGCTGTGGCACAAACCCACGTCACTCACAGCAGAAAACTGGCATGGCTGACATCTTCTCATACTTACAATCCCACTTTCTTCCCCCAGTCACTGATTAGTCACCAGGCCACAAAGCCTACCTGTTCTTAACTACACTTACTCCCCTCTCTATGTCACCACTACTGCTGTGTTCCCCAATACCCACTGGTGACAATCATCTTATCATTGTCCAGCTGGGGACCATTACATAAGGGAAGCATCCAAACAATGCCAAAGGTCATTGCTTTTATTTACAATCAACAGAAGCAAACAGAAACACCAGCATTTCACCCAGAATACAAACCAATGACTTACACGATGGTGAATGACTACGTTATAGTTCATGACTGTGATAACCTCTGCAAGGCCCTTGGAGAATCACTAATTAATCTTCTCAAGGAGCTCAGTGAGTAGGAGTTCCCTCAGTAACAGGAAATGGCCTACCCAGCCGGAACTCAGCACCCGATCCCTTTATAAAGCAGATCCAAGCACCCTCTAGTGGCACATGGGAGGACTAGGTTCAAGTCCCTCCTGCTCACGAGGTTTAGAATATCATCTCTGAACAGGTTAATTTGAAAAATAGGTTAAAATAATGAAAACGCAGACCCAGGGACCTCTTGTGGTGCAATGGTAGTGTCCCCATCCCTGGGCTGGGAGGCCCGGGATCAGGTACCACCTGCTGCAGAGGTGTGTAACAACATCTTTGAACAGGTTGATTAGAAAAATTGCTTAAATATGAAGTTATAAAGCAGACCCACTGGGCTTTGCTTATAAATATTGAATTGGCTACATGAGTGTAAAAAAAAGCAACCAGACACAAGACATCCATTGAGTAACGGCAAATGGCATTTGTCACAGCCAAGTTTAAAGAGATGCATGATAACATGATGACAGTTTTGAAATCCTCTTTTGGGGCCTTCTTGTGGCATAGTGGTAGTGTCCCTGCCTCTGGACCAAGAGGCCTGCATTCAAGTCCCACCTGCTCCACAGGTGTGTGGACTTCCTCTGGGTGTGCCAGTTACTTCCCACACAGTCCAAAGATGTGCCGGTTCGGTGGATTGGCCATGTTAAATTGTCTATAGCATCCAGGGATGTGCAGGCTAGGTGGGTTAGACATGGGAAATGTGGGGTTACAGGTAGCGGGGGGTGGGTCCGGGTGGGATTGCTCTTCATACAGTCAGTGTGGACTCGATGGGCCAAATGGCCTGCTTCCACACAGTAGGGATTCTATGAAGATCTGTGAAGGTGTGTAATAACACCTCTGAATAGGTTGATTAGAAAAATAGGATAAAATAAGATAAAATAAAATAAAAATAGAATAAAAGCCATCTACTCTGGGCTAGGACTAGGTTATGTATAGTGGCTCTATTTTGTGGTTTTTCAACAAATAATGTTCATTTCCAGTCGGGCTTCCTGAGATATTACTATGATTATCTGTTGCACTCAGCACTTATCTACTGTGTCAATCAAGTTCTGTCTGGTTTATAGCATCCTATACAGCTGAGCTCTATCATGTAGAAGGACAAGTTCCATCTCTTCAAAACCCTCATCCTTCTCCTTTAACGTCTGCTCCTGTGCTCTGGCACCTTAGCATCCATCACATCACCTTGTTGCTTTATCAAATTATGTGGAGTACACCCACCATGATGATGCAGCACCCTGAATTGGGTCTGGACTCATCAGACCCCACGCAGGGGTCCATGTAGTGGAACTGCATCAGCATCAGCCCCCATCACCTGCACCACCACGGCCCCGTTTGAAGCCTAGGCACCATTTATCTGCATCCTGCATCAGACAGGGGTTTGTGCAAAGGTGTCATGACCCATGGACGCAGTGGGTAGCCCTCATCCTATAGTAATCAGCTCTGTAAGGCCCCTGGACCCTCAGACACACCAGGTACATGACAGTGTTCCAGATGTAGGCTTGGTGGCAGCTGCCAGAGTAGTGGATACATACCTCCAGGAAATGGGAACAGTGAACACCTTCCTGTTGATGAATCCCTCAATGTTGTGATACAGCCCTCTCAGTGCCACGTGTATACAGTCAACAGCACCAAGCTGTGTTTCTGAATCCAATTGCATGGGCTGCAGTGCTGACCTCACCATGGGGCTTTAAAATGAACCAGTGTGATCTTACACAGACCGCACTGGTCAATGTCCTGATCCATTTGTGGGTGCATGACTGAGCGATCCCACAGAGGTCACTCGTCGCCCCCTGGAAGGAGCCAGCTGATTGAAGTTCAATGCAGCTATCACCTTCACAGCTACAAGGAGAGACTGGCCCTGTACTCCTGCAGCTCCCAGGTAATGTTCAGCATCTGGCTCCCCGCTCCTGGGCTCACTGTTGTGGCCTACTACCCAGGCAACAGTCAGACAGAACTCCAGACTGCAACTGACTTGGCCAAGCCCCTGGGCTCTGTGCAGACTCTGCCCTTAACAGACTGTATGGTGATCCCCTGACTGACACTGTCCCACATCCAGCCCCCATCACCGCACCCCACACCCCCCGTCCCTTTGACTGGACTGAGGACATGGCCATTTGGGTGAAGTAGCCAGCATTGTGCTTGCCATGCAGGCAGCTGTCGTACACTGCAGGTAGGAGGTTGATGCCTCACTGTGCCATACAGCAAGATACCCGTCGCTATTCTCATCACAGAGCCTGTGAATGCTTTAAAGACCAAAGAGTAAAGACTGACCCTTTAGGTTCTGGCTGAGGCGCTAACACGCTAAAACACATGGCATTGCAAGGCAAGGCAGTGATGGTGTCAGCATGTAGATAGGCACCAAGTGACTGAAAACTAAGGGAAGCAAGTGAACTGAATACAGGTGCTAGTCCAGTCCGTGAACTGAGTGCCTGACCCCGCTCCTAAACTATCCTTGCGGCATCATTTCAAAGCTTGTTGCCACTGTGGCCCAAAGTACGTGCAGAAACATCCTCTAAATGGATTGGAGATGTGCTATGAGGGCTCTGGGAGGTGGATGGGCGTCAGACTCCAGCATCTACGGAGACGGGGCATGTGCGGTCGCTGCCCTTGGAGTGTACCCCGAGACGTTGGAGTGGGTGTCCCACATGGAGGTCCTTTGGAGCGAGCAGTGAGCTGGAATTGCCAGGCACCTACTCTGACCTACATGTCGAGAGTTTCCGGTGTCTAGTTTCCCTGGAATGGATGTAGGATAGGAAGCTGCATATTAATGAGACAATTGTGCAGTTTTTGAGGGCGGTAACAAGCAGTAATCCCCACTAACAGAGAGCTTGCTGCTGCTTCATGGCCCGGAACTATGATGGAAACTGCAACCATTTGTTCTCAATAGCGAGAAAGACCTCACAGGACTTCTCTCAGATTTCTCACCATAGTCCGCGTCACCCAGCCCCTATGAGATTCTACCCAAAATGGCCAAAAGATGCTTACGAGAGCCTCGCCACACAGGATGTGCCACGTGGGGAGACATTAGCCACAGCATCAAAAGGAAAATCTAGGTTAAGGAGCATCTCAAGGAGGAAAGGAGAGCCGGAGAGATTTAAGGAAAGGTGTAGGGTTGAAGCAGTTCATCACTACTCCTTCACTGTCACTGGGTCGAATTCCTGGAACTCCCTTCCTAACAGCACATGGGTTTTCCTACATCGAAAAAGGAACCACCCCACCACCTTCCCAAGGGCATCTACGGATGGACAACAAACCATGGTCTGGCCAGCGATGTCTGTATCTCAAGATTGAATAAGTAAAACTCCTTAGCTCCAATATTTCATTGCAATTGCAAGTTAAAGCAGAAAGGCCTATTCAGAAGAGTGCCCTTGTATCAATGTCATCTAGCTCAGCGACGAATCACTCATCTGCACCAACAGATCATTTACGTATACACAAGTCTCCTGTAATCACTCACTTTCTCTCTCTCACACACACACACAAACTCATTCACAATCATCTGTTCTTACTTTGGGAATGCAGTGTCAGCCACCTTCTCTCATGGTGAGTTCAATGTTACTTGTTATGAAATGTAAACTGACAACCTTCCTATAAAACAAAAGCCATGAATACAAATCTTGGAAATATAACCTTTAAGGCTGACCAGTATGGGGCTTTAAAATGCATTTAACCCTAATACATTACTTTTTTGGACTTGCATGTGGTAATGATATTCCTTTTCTCCTTCCACCTATTTTGTTTAATTTGCGTTCTCCTTTTTCTGTTCTAAGAGGAGAAACCCCCCTCCACCTCGATGTCACCAGAAATCTGGGTGCAAGTAGTTACTAAGTAGCTGTGACAGCTCAGGCTAAGTCCCTCTCCCTAACTTTTCCTCCTCATTCCTCAAGGGAGTAGCCGATTCTGGAGTTACTTCTCCACTGGTTATGACAGTGAATGTGCTTAACTCCATAAGGATGTAAAAATCCCTCCAGTCACTGTACTCAGTGCTCCCAGGGTGTATTGTAAAGGCTCCCTCTGTTCAACCTTTCAAATGATAGCTTAAGCCCTTTAGGGAGCAAATCTCTGCTTTTGATCCAATCACAATTCCACCACAAACTGAGCCTGTTTCTTTGTCCCACTCAAAACCCTCAACATATTGCAATACAAATCTGTCATGAACTAGCCTGATTAAGCAGTGTTTTAAAACCTAAGTTTTAGTTATAAGCAAAAAAAAAGCTGCATTAAAAATATTCCTTCAAAAATCTAAGAGATAAGACTGGTGATTTGTTAAAATTCAAATAATTTGGCTGATCACAAAAAGAACTTCTTTGATCAGGTACACATGGTAAGTAACCCAATCTTAAATCATTGGGAATTACTTTTTAAAACAATGTATAGTTTATTTTTAGATTAACAGACTACGTCCTTCAATCTATCAGAAAATATTTGAAAGTGCATTCAAAACTTTTCAATGGATGGTATCCAAAGGTTCTAGCATAACATCGAACCCACCCAAAATCCTGCAAAGGTGCTTATTTAGCTAAAATCCCTAATGATAATAAATTTGTCCTGTGGACTGGTCTGTTTTGTGGGCAGGATCTGCAATTAATGCCACATTTCCAAATCTAGCACAATGAGAATCACAGAAACTCACACTGAAAATCCTGCAATCCATGCATTACAGCAATATCTGGCAAATTGCACAGAAGAAATGCACAATGCCCTCGAGTGAAAACTTTAGACCTTTCTGGTTTGGGCAGGCACATTGAGGATAGTGGAATTAGTTGGGTAAATCTTTCAAAGATGCACAGACACGTTGGGCTGAGGGTTCAGCAATATTGAGGTTGGGAAGTGGAGCACTTTACCAAGTTGTCTCAGTCAGGCAAAGTGCAGGTATGGAGTCGAAACTGTCTCCATGATCCGCCTGGAATATCTGCTGAACTTCTGTCAATAATCACCATGTCCAAAACAAAACAAAGCCTTGATGATGCATGCAGAGATTAAATTTCCCACAATTTAAATGCACTTTTGCCTTCTATTGCACACATGGAATGTGCTCTTTTTCATTTCACACTCCACTCTGAGGATGTGGCAGATTTGGGACGGTTTTGTGTTGCTCATCTATGCCTATGAATAGAAATGAAAATATCTAACTTCAATCCATCGGGGGTGTCAACCTGGACAGAAGTTAAAAACACTGTTAGTCAGTATCTAACATTCATAAAAACTTTCAAAAACAAACTGAGTGTGAACTCATTGTATCAGACAAAGTTTTACCCCAAGAGAGGAACTGAGATTAACTAACTTTTGGTTTGGTTTATTTTCGCAGCAGGTTGAATTTGGAATTGACTGCGTCTTTATGAGGCAAGGTGCTGGGGCTACATTGATTTTTATACAAATGTAGCTAACTAACAGATATAGAGGTCGGCTGGTTTATACAGTTTAACTTTTTTTGGATTTTTTCCACTGTTTTGGATTCACTCCCTACATTGAGCGCTCACAGGAATGCAGCATGACGAGGAAACAAAGAGCTACACACGCCTCTCAATTAAAAAAAGCCAACAGCAGTTCCCCACCTTTTGGGAAACGTTATCAATTCAGTGAAAAGTTTCCTCACACAGATCCTGAGCTGCATGTTCTAGATATGACCAATGGGAATCCCATTGATTGGAGCCACACTAAGTACAGTTGAGCATGTTATAAGAATGATAAAGCTGAGATGAGCTTTCAGGTCTTTGATAAGTAGCTTTGCTAAACCCAATGTAAGGTAGAGTTTCCCTTAGATTGTGCTGAGTGCAATCTAGAATAAATTGATCAAACCACTGCAAAGGATTGCTGAAACTAATGCATAAGATACACCAAGGAGACAGCAAAGTTTCCACAATCTAAACATGGCATAAAATGTGTTTTTTTTTCCTCGAAGCTGGCCTTGTCCACAAAATACACCACATTCCAGACTGTAAAAAGGATTTTGTGGATGGTGCCTGTTAGAGCCCACTCAAAGGGCTTCTTTAAATTGAACACAGTTTTTCTGGGCACCACAAACACGGGTTGGCATATTTTAAACATTTTTACATACCAAAAAAGTATTAAACGTACCAAGAAACAGACAGGAGCCAACACCAACTAAAACAGTTAATGTTTCAGCGTAATTTTTTGGAAGTCATCCTCACTCATTAATAATGGTATAACTCAGCGTTAAAAGGCAGTGGGTAGCTTATTAAAATTGCTCATTTTTGCTGATAAATGCATACTTAGCTGCATAAGTAAAACTACATCAGGTTACCTCTCTGAATGAAAGAATGCATTTTTAACGGAAAGTATAAATAAATCATTGGTCAGGATTTTCCTGTTTGAGGAGGAGTTTTCCTGAGATTTACCTTGGTCAGAAAGACCACTGAATCATCTGGCAACTGGACAGCTGGTTTGCTACAATTATAGCCCTGGATTCCCACTTGCCTAGAACTACTGGATGATTACAGGCAGCATAATGGCAGAGACCTTGGGTGCTCCTGGGACACCACCTGCCAGATTTGTAGATATCAGACTGTTCTCAGGACAGATAGGTGTTGCTGGTGGGAGGAGGGGGAAGTGGCTGGTCTGGTTCTGGACTTCATGGGGAGCAGGGTGGTCTGAGGCAGGGAGGGAGTGGCATAGGTCCACAGTCCCTTGGTCTGGCACAATTGAGTGCAGACTCGGAGCCCCCTTTCTCCCAGACTGGCAGCAAGCCCCCATGCCGGTTTATCAGTCAGATCGGCCAACTCTTTCCCATCTCCTCCGGGGCTGAAGGAATTGCAGCCAAGGAAGGATCAGGCACTTAAGTGCTCATTCAGTGACCACCTAATGGCCTCAATTAGTTGCTGGACAGGAAGGTTTCCCTTTTATTCATTCGTGGGTTGTGGGTGGCGCTGGCTAGGCCAGAGCTTATTGCTTATCCCTAATTGCCCGGAGAGTAGTAATGCTGCGGGTCTGGAGTTACATGCAGGCCAGATCAGGTAATGATGGAAGATCGCCCTTCCGAACAGACATTAGTGAACTAGCTGGTTACTTTTACAATAATCGACAGTGGTTACTTAGTCTAGCAACCCACCTGGTTATCTTGCCCTCCCGTTGCGTTCCCCGCCACTTCTCAGGGTGGACAGAGTTGCACCCGTCATATTCTACTGCACTGACCAATTGCACTTTCATGGAAGGGTTTACCTTTGCAATTGCACAAATAGATTTAATGGAAGTTTGAACTCAGACCTAAGCAGCACAATATACGCACAATGTTCGACCCAATTTCCTGTGAGCACTCAAAGCAGAAATACTAACCCCTTGCATTTCTTATTTCTTCTTGCAAAATACTATTATTATAAACACTGTTGTATAAGATTATACAACGTGTGTCACTGACATGGAGGTTTGTTGAACCTCCACAGTGCATGCGAGTTGTCCAAAGTAAATGGTCACTGTGGCACTTTATGAATCTGACTGGAAAATTTCTAAACTGCCAAAGCCTCAAAGATCCCCTCATAAGCAGAAAAACAAGAATAATCCGAGGGCATTCCTGACACAGTTCCTTGCAGTTATTGATCCGCTGTATGAGCAGCAATCTCACCTAAAGAACTAACATGGAGCTTGTTTGGGTGATTGGGAAACTGGATGGGGGCGGTCAGAGAGGTTCTAGTTGAGATACATTCCAGTTGGACATTATACAATATTCATCTGTACTATACCTGGATTGGAGGTGTTTGATATTGACCGTGGGAAAGCACCTATGCCCCTTTTGAGGTCAGACAAGGTAACACCTTCCTGATAACATTGATGTTCTGCCCTGTTCCTAGTTGCAATCCGCTCACCCATGTTTTTGTTGGAGCTGTCACATGGGTGTTTACTTAAATAGCAAACATGATTCAAAGATTCAAATTTGAAATCCTGTTTCAATTGTAATATGCCAAACAAATTTTGAACTACCAGGAAATTTGCCACTCATACAAGCAATAAAGAAGTCCCAAACTGAATTTCCTTCTTAATTATTTCATCTATTTTTGACTTAAAGTAACTTGGACACAAATATATCACCAAAATATGTGTCAGGCTCTTTGAATGAAACACAGAAGATATAACAAGCCCAAATGTACAGGGTCTCAAATATCTGCTCTCAGCTATAACAAACTCTCAAATTTACAGTAAAACAAACAATTGCAGATGCTGGAGATCTGAAACAAAAACAGAAAATGCTGAGAAACTCCACAGGAATGACAACACCTGTGGGAAGAAAGCAGAACTAATGTTTCAATCCAGCGATTCTTCACCAGAACTCTTAGTAGCTCGGGAAAAAATGGCATTTGTGCCGCAGTTTCATAGCTACTAACAGTTCTGATAGAGTCACCAGGCTCAAAATGTTAACTCTGCTTTCTTCCCACAGATGCTGTCAAACTAGCTGAGTTTCTCCTGCATTTTCTGTTTTAGTTTCAGATTTGCAACAAAACGTGAAAGTTATTAAACCACTTGTGGAGACAAAAATGTATATGTCTACAATTTGTTACATAGCGCATTTGACTTGAATTAATTCGTTTTTTTAGGTCACTACCTAATAAAGCCCTAGATTTGCATGGACTTCGTCTCTGCTTTGTTTGAATTCCTGATTTCACATTTTTGGCATGTTTTCTGTCAATATTTTCCATTAGAAGGTCTGCATCCATATTTATGCTTGAAGTATGTAATTTTGGTTGACACAATTTGGTCTCTGGGGATCTACAGTTCTTTCAAAAAGAACTTCAGTGTAAAATAATAACCTCCATTTACCGTTGCAGTCACTGAAGAATTTACAACCTAAAGTCAGAACCAATGTAAAAGGTAACAAAAAATCTTTCACAGTAACACAATTACATTTTACTGAATTGTCATTTATGTATTTCAGTGTTTTCATGAGTTTTTAACTTGTGGTTCTCAACTAAATATAGCTCTTAGAACGAAAGGAATCAAAGAATCTGGGGAGGAAGCAGGAAAAGAATTGTGATTTGGATGATTAGCAATGATTATGTTGAATGTCACGGCAGGAGTGAAGGGCAGAATGGCCTACTTCTGCTCCTATTTTCTACGTTTCTATGAAGGCCTCAGCCTCCACTGAAGGTTCGATTCTGGATTTAGCTTCATGTCCAGAAGTGTGATGATGTGCACTAAATTTGGATTGTACCATCTGAGCATGTACAGAATATGTCATTCTCAGAATGCATCAATAACAATCAGGCTATATCGTGCTTTTTCTTAATTCTAAGCAGTTTTTGTTCAAAGTTTATTCAAAAATAGCCAAAGGGAACATTTTAAAAGCTTGCTGGGGTAAAATTCAAATCGACTGTGTACTTTTAAAAGAGAAGCTATATGATTACAAGAGAATTTAAAGAAAAAGCCAGTATTTTTATTATGAATATGCTGTCGTCTTTCTCTTCTGCTTTATTAGCTGTTGTTTTCTGTGTATTCACTCCAATGCAAAGGCCTCTATTAATCTAACAAAGGCCTTTGCTTCTATCAACTGCACAACTCTTTTTGGAAAGTCCTCCAGAGACTTGGATGCTCAGCAAAATTTGTCACAATCCTGAGACTCAAGTACAACGGAATCATAGCAACTGCTTGGTGACCAAACCTCTCATTTCTGGACAGGTACCAAACAAGGCTGTGTGACCGTGCTAATTGTTTGGCAGATTGGTCATGGAAATCATTTGTGATCAACTTCCACAAGGAATCACAAATGAGTCTCAACTTGACAGAAAGCTTTTTACCCGCAATGGGCTGACAGCCAACACTGAGGTGAACCCCCTGGTATATTCAGGACTTCCAATATACCGACAACTGTTTCATATTGAGGCAACTTCTCCATTAACTTGCTATTCACAACAGTCGGGTGCTCCTCTACTGTAGAGGGTCTTGGATTGGACCTCCAGGTTTAAGAGCCCACTTGCCATCCTCAATTGGACTGAGAATGTGTCTCCCACCCAATATATGTATATCCACACCACCACCTCCACCCGCTTCCCCCCCCACCGACTAATAACCTCATGGAAGGAAATGGATGGAAAGATAGGGTATGAGGAGGAGGAGAGAAAGTAAGAAACTATAGAGGTGAGCGAGCGCCTCACTACCTATCCTGCATAAAGCATAGCGAAAGTAAACAAAGGTTTAAGAACGAGATAAATGACAGTACAGCAGAGTGGACAGAAGGACGCAGCTGGGAAAGCAGCTCAAAGAGGAAGAACTAAGGAAAGAGAGAGAAGTGAAGTCTTCTTCTCACAGGGTTAAAGGGAGGCCTTGCCTAACTGCACAAGCTTGTGTCCTGCCAGCATATTTCAAAGAAGTGTGAAATGGATGGGGAAATAGGTGATCACTCCCAGTCTGCTTAGCTCCATAGTGACAAAGACAAAATAGTAAAGCCTCCCATTTCCTGAAAATGTGGGAGCTTGATGTAATGTCTATAAAATTCCATTTTGCTAGGGTGGGTTATTCTCACCTTCTGCTCGCTGAATAAGAAAATAACTTGCATTGTGCAAGCAATATCAGCCTCTTGCACCTTCCCAGTTTGTGAAGCTCACACCTGAAGCTTCCTCTGTTCTTTTTCAGTGCTTCTGCACCAGTCCAAACAATAGTTACCCAATATGGTCACCCTACACCCCAATGGCATTGTTCTTGGGCTCAAAGCACTAAAGGCAAAGCTACATTTATTGATTCGATAATAAGGGTGATTCCGTTCAATAGAAATCCTGAATGGCAGATGCAGAGCATTCAACATACTCCTACAACAGTCCACAGTCCATGACACACGCACACATGCACACACACCCGATTTTGGTAAAAATAATATGCACTGGAGTACAGTACAGATTCCTGAAAATTCAGATGAACTGGAATGAATGTAATTTGAGTTCAAGTGACCTTTCCTGGCAAGTGAGCAGATAGCTTAGCCTTTCCTTTTTGCCTTTTCAGCACCTCAAGTGACCTATACATGACTGGTGTCAAGCAGACAGGTATCACATATGATGCCAAACTGAGTCAGAAATATGGCTTTTTCCAAAGTTGTTTTTGATCAGTAAGTTCACGGTCAGATAGGGGTAAGATAACTAGTAGGAAACCATGATGTGGAGATGCCGGTGTTGGACTGGCGTGGACGAGGTCAAAAATCACAAGGCACCAGGTTTATTTGAAAATGCAAGCTTTCGAAGCCAGTGAGGATTCTAGATGTTGTCTTGGGGAAGATACTATAGAATGACAGGAAAAATTCCAGCATCCATATTGTTCATGACATTCACTAAAGATTTTTAGAAACTCAAATTCACATTCTTCAATATTCAACTAGTTTGTTCTTTGTGTGAAGTTAGCTCGTCACTAATTACTGTGATCCTACACTACAATTAGAGTCCTGCTCAGCTCTTATAATTACTGGCTTGACACTTCTTGTTCCCTTGCTTCTGTGTGTAACTATTATGCTGTCGTTATGAAAGGACATTATCATTAAAATACACAATAATCATTTTCTGAGCAATATAATTATCCCAGGATTTTACAGTTTTACGTAAAATACTCAGGGATAACAGTATTATTCCTTTAATATAATTGGCGTTCACTAAGATAATTCTTGGATTGTGTAGTTAGCAAGGCTCTTGTACAATGAGATTGTGATTGTCAGGACACAGCATCAAGATTTGACTGAATTCTGAAGAAGATAGGTTGGGCGCAGGTATGTGGGAACTGCAAGAGGAGTTAGTCACCAGTCTAATATTGATGTATTTAATATTATAATAATCTAATTAATTAATTATGAGCTAATTATGAAAGTCTGCTACACTGAGACCATTCCGATAATTATAGATGCATTGCATCTTGAGGTTATGAGCCTCACACAGGAACATTGTCAGCCCATTCAGCTCATCAAGCTGCTCCACTATTCAACTGGATCAGGCTGACCTGAATTTGGGCTCCCCATAACAATCAGGACCCTTTCCTGATTACAGAGCTCCAGATTTCTACCATCGTTTGCACGAAACATAGAAACTAGGAGCAGGAGTAAGCCACTCAGCCCTTCAAGCCTACTATGCTAGCCTAGAAAATCATGGCTGATCATCCAGCTCAGTACATTGTTCCTGCTTCCTCCCCATACCCTTGGATATCTTTAGCGCTGTGAACTACAGCTGCTGCCTTCTTGAAAAATATACAAATGTTTTGGCCCGAACTGCTTTCTGTGATAGAGAATTCCACAGGCTCACCACTTTCTGGCTGACGAAACTTCTCCTCAAGTCAGTCCTAAAAGGCTTCCTACACATCCTTAAACTGTGATGCCTGGTTCTAGATTCTGCAGTCATCAGGAACATCCTTCCTGCGTTTATGGAGTTCTGTGATACCCCACCTCATTCTCCTAAACTCCAGTGATTACAGTCCTAACTGACCCAGTCTGCAGGGGCATACGTCAGTCCATCCATCCCAGGGGGCAGCCTGGTAAACCTTCATTGCACTCCCTCCCTAGCTCGAGCACCCTTCCTCAGAAAGGAAACCAAAACTACATACATGGTCTCTCCAAGGTCCTGTACGATTACAGCGAGATGTCCCTTCTCCTGAGTGACAGGGCTGTTCCTGACATCACTCCTCAGCAACTAGCTCTCATTTTGAGAGTACGCCCCCTTGTTCTGGACTGTTTCCATCAGTTGAAAATAGCTGGGCTGTACACCTAACATTTTGTAAATAGTAAATCTATTACAATCATATTGCTTGGCAGAAGCTACATAGAGATACGTTGAATTATGTTGCAAATTCTGTAAATTGCACATTACATTTTTTTTACGAATTTTATGAATGAAGTATATTTTGAGGGAGAAGCAACCTTTATTGTATCGGCAATTTAGGACAGAAGCTGGAACAGCAAGGATACAAAGGTTAAAAAGAGAAGTGCAAGATAGAACATCTTCACCCAAAGCATGGAATACACAGAGAGGTTTATGTGAAACTATGTTCTAGCGATAAAGGGATAATCTTTTTTTCTGGAGAAAATATTGGAACAGTGAGCAACGCGAGGCTGTTTCAATTGAAAAAAAAACAGGCTTAGTTAATCGAGTGGGTGTTTTCCAGTTTCAATTTGCAATTGGGAATTTGTGCTCCCAAAACTGAGTTGGAATGTATGTTTCTTTGGGGATAAATAAAAGACTGAAATTGTGAAATTCAATCACTGTGCAGCCCAAGATTAAGCCATTAATGACGAGATAGAAACATTTGTCAAGGACGACCTGGGGACATATTCAATCTCAGCAATGGCAACTTGCATTTATGTACCATCTTTAACATGTTCCAAGATGCTTTATAGAAATGTAATCAGACATAAATTGACAAAGGAGGAACACCTAAACTCTGAGTCACAGAGGCAGGTTTTATGGAAATTTTAAAAGAGACCGAGAATACAGAGCATTTTAGCAAAGGAATTCTAGAGCTCAGTGCCTAGACATCTGAAGTGCATGCCACTAGTTAGAGAATGATCCCCAGATTTTCAATACAACTGCATATTAATTAGTCATTGGAGTCATCTTGTACAAGCTCGTGAGCACTTTAAAAGTTGCATTAAAATTGCGGCTGGTTCATTATTTTAACCTCACATCCATTAGGAGCACTCTTGTGCTTTGTTTTATAGCAAGTTGTAACATTGTAATTGCACCCACCAGAAATCTATTTGAATCCGTTGTATTAGATGATCAATGTGAATTTGGTTACGATATACCTGCAGCAACGGCTTCCTTTGAGGAAACTTATATTTGCAATCAAATGTCACATTCAGATCTAACCCAGAATGCAGGTCCCAGAATGAGGAGCGAAGGAAAATTATCAATAAACGCAAAACATTCCTATAATATTCAGGCAGAGCTCCGAACTCTTTAATTAGGAAGTAGTAAACTGATCAAACCTTTCCCAGTTGTAGAATATTTAGATAATCCAAAATGTCATCAAGTGAGGGGTTTTTAAGAATCTTTTAGTCACAATTTTCAAAAGCATTCACTGATTTCATGAATATGGGAAACCCAATTCTTTCATCAACAATATTCTTTACAAATGAAAGGCATAGGGACTATAGATAACAGCTGTGGCTCAGTGGATAGTGTCTCTTATCTCTGAATCAAAGGACTGGGAGTTTAAGTCCTATTTTAAGAGATTGTGAATAAAGTCCAGCTGACACTCAGTATAGCACCCGGGGAAGCTGTGTTTTTGCAGGAGTTCCTTTTTTGGGTGAGATGCTTAAATGCAACTTTGTCTACTCTCCCATGTGAATTAAAAATTCACAGTTGGCAGTAATTGGCATTATTTCCCAGGACTTAATGGCTTGCCTCCTACGGTCTCAAAAGAAGTGGCAGAACAAATAGTAAATGTTTTGGCTATAATTTTCCCAAATTCGCCAGATTCTGGACAAGTCCCAGAAAATGTAACTCCCTCTATTCAACAAAGAAGGGAAACGTAAAACAAGAAAGTATCATTCAGTTTGCTTGACGTCAGTCATGGGGAAATAGTGGAATTGATTATTCAGCAGGTTACAACAGGGCACTTAGAAAATCTTAATGCAATTAAGCAGAGTTAACATAGTTTTGGGAAAGGGTCATTGTGTTTAATTCAGGAGTTGTTTAGGAAATAATAAGCAGAATGGATAACGGGGAACCTGCAGGTTTGGAATATTTGGAGGTGCCACGTTAAAAGGTTCAGGAGTAACTTTTTCAAAATTCATTCATGCATCATGGGCATCACAGGCTAGGCCAGCATTTATTGTCTGTCCCTAGTTGCCCCTTGAGAAGGTAGTGGTGAACTGCCTTCTTGAACTGCTGCTATCCATGTGCTATAGGTAGAGCCACAATGTTGTTGGGGAGGGAATTCCAGGATTTTGATCCAGTGACACTATATTTCAAAGTCAGAACGGTGAGTGGCTTGGAGGGGAACTTGCAGGTGGTGGTGTTCCCATGTATCTGCTGCCCTTGTCGTGGATAAGGGATTTGTTAACTAACAGGGAGCAGAGTGTAAGGATAAATGGGTCGTTTTGAGGTTGGCATATTCAACTAGATGAATTCCACAGGGATTTGTGCTGGGGCCTTGAGTATTCACAAACTATATCATTGACTTGGACGAAGGAACTGATTGTGTGGCTGTGTGGTTGCTAATTTGCTCATGACATGAAGATAGGTGGGAGAATTTTTTAAAAATTAATTCATGGGATGTGGATGTTACTGGCTAGGCTAGCATTTATTGCCCATCTCCCAATACCCTTGAGAACTTAATGGAGAGATGCCTTCATAGTCTGCTGCAGCCCTTGAGGTGTTGGTGTAGTATCAGTGCTGTTTGGAAAAGAGGTCCTGTATTTTAACACAGTAACAATAAAGTGACTGCAACATAGTTCTATACCAGATGCGTGTGTGGCGTGAAGGGGAATGTGTAGTTAATGGTGTTCCAGTGAAGACTAAGTTGTAAAGAGACATAAAGAGTCTGCAAAGGGATTTAGCCAAATTGCATAAGTAGGCAAAAAATTAACACAATTAACATAATGTGAGAAAATCTAAACTTGCACATTTTGGCAAGAAGAATAGAGGGTGGCATATTACTTAAATGTAGAGGGTTGGCAGAATTCTTACCTATAGAGGGACCTTAGTGTTCTGATGTATGAATCACAAAATGTTAGCATGCAGGTACTGCAAGTGATTAGAAAGACAAATGTAAAGTTGTTGTTTATTGCAAGGGGAATAGAATATAAAAATAGGGATATTTTGCTGCAGTTGTATAGGGTAAGACAATCATGAGGTAAATGGTACTTGGCCAACAGATGGAGCTGTGGGAAGACATGTCTCCAAGTTCAGATGAACTGCATCCTATGGTCTTAAAAGATGTTGGTAATGAGGTAATAGATACATGGGTACCAATTTTCCAAAATTCCCCTGATTCAGGAAAATTTCCAAAACCCTTTATTCAAGAAGGAAGGGAAGCAAAAAACGGGAAACTATAGGCCAGTTAACTTGACTTCTGGCAAGGGGATGGTGTTAGAATTGGTAATTAAAGCAATTACAGCTGGGCACTCAAAAATCCAAGGTATCTGGAAGAGTCAGCATGGGTTTGACAAATAGGAATCATGTTTAACAAATGTATTGGTATTTCTTGATGGAATAACATGCAGTGGACAAAGGTGAGTTTGTACATGCACCAGTATCAAATGTCTACTTGATTACCAGTAGGCATCTGATTAGGTGCCACATCAAAGGTTACTGCAAAAAATAAAAACACATGGCTTAGGGAATAACACATTAGCATGGATAGAAGGGTTTCAGAGATAGTAGGAACTGCAGATGCTGGAGAATCTGAGATAACAAGGTGTAGAGCTGGATGTACACAGCAGGCCAAGCAGCATCAGAGGAGCAGGAAAGTTGACATTTCAGGCCTAGACCCTTCTTCAGAAAAATTTCGGCCCGAAACATCAACTTTCCTGCTCCTTTGATGCTGCTTGGCCTGCTGTGTTCATCCAGCTCTACGCCTTGTTATCCTAGCATGGATAGAAGATTGGCTAGCTGACTGGAAGGAAACTGACAATATGCATTAATGGTTCCTTGTCTGATTGGTAGGATGTGGCAAGTGGAGTCTCGCAGGGTTGTGTACTGCAGCATAGACCTTTTACAATTTACATCAATGACTTAGATGAGGGGAATGAAGGCATGGGAGCTAAATTCACAGATGATGCCAAGATAGGTCGGAAAGTATCTTGTGAACAGGCCATAAGGAAATTAGAGGTGACTATAGAGAGGTTGAGTGAGTGGACAAGAATATGACAAATAGGGGTGTAATGTAGGAAAATGAGAAGTAGTTCATTTTGGCAGGAAAAATTAAAAAAAAAAGTTTTATTGAAACAGAGAATGACTGCAGAATTCTGAAGTGCAGATGGAATGAGGTGTTCTGACACGAGTCAAAAAAACATTATCATACAGGTACAGCACGTAATCAAGAAGGCTGACAGATGTTATCCTTCATTACAAAAAGAACTGAATGTAAAAGTAAGGATGTTATGTTTCAGTTATGCAGAACACTGATGAGACAATATCTCAGATGTTGTGTGCAGTTCTGACCTCCTAACTTAAGGAAGGATGTAAAAGCATTGGAGGTGATTCAAAGGATCTTTACTAGATTAGTAGTGAAACGAAATGCTTGACTAATGAGGAAAGGCCAGACTGGCTGGGCTTGTGTCCACTGGAGTTCTGAAGAGTGAAGGGTGACTTGTTTGAAGTGTATAAGATTCCGAATAGTCTTAACAAGGTGGAGGTGGAAAATGTGTTTCCTCTTATGGATACAGTCCAGAGCTGGAGAGGACAGTTCTAAAATTAAGGGCCACCCTTTCAGAACAGGCCATGATGTGGAAGTGCTGGTGTTGGACTGGGGTGGACAAAGTCAGAAGTCACAGGGACAAAGTCAGAAGTCACCAATGTGACCTGATGAAGGAGCAGCGCTCCGAAAACTTGTGATTTCAAATAAACCCGTTGGAATTTAACCTGGTGTCATGTTACTTCTGACTGTTGTAGTTGGTTGGCTCGCCAAGCTGGTTCGTTGTTTCATCTCTAACCACATGGATAAGGAGAACCACCAATTCGACTGGGACAACACCAAGATCCTGGGACAAGCAAAGCAGAGACAAGCACGGTAGTTCCTAGAAGCGTGGTACTCCATGAAAAAAGCCATCAACAAACACATAGAGCTCGACCCCATATACACTCCACTGCCAAGGGACACCGGAAGTGAGGTAATCCAGCTCAACAGACTCCAGAGTTCAAAAACCAGGCGGGAAAACACACCGACACTTCATCGGAGGCTGCACTGAAGATATTACCCAGCATGGTAACGAAACGTCTGTGAAACAACGAACCAGCTCGGTGTGCCAATCGAGTACAACATCCACAACCCGAGCTACGAATCTACCCTAAAACCTTAGAGACTTCTGACTTCCTAAATGGAGCAGAAGAGAACGGTTTTCCTCTCAGAGGGTTGTGCAATTTTTGAACTTTCTGCCTCAGAAGAGCGGCACGGTGGCTCAGTGATTAGCACTGCTGCCTCACAGCACCAGGGACCTGGGTTTGATTCCTCCCTCAGGTGACAGTCTGTGTGCAGTTTGCAATTTACCCCCTCTCCCCATGCCTGCGTGTGTTTCCACCAGATGCTCCGGTTTACTCCCACTGTGCAGGTTAGGCGGATTGCCCATGCAAAATTGCCCGTAGCATACAGGAATGTGCAAGCCAGGTGGGTTAGCCATGGGAAACGTGTTGCGATGCTCTTTAGATCGTCAGTGTGGACTCAGTGGGCCGAAAGGGCTGCTTCCACACTGTAGGGATCCTATGTCGCAGGTGGGATCATGATTACTTTTCAGAAGAGGTGGATAGATTCTTCTTAGGCAGGGAAATCAAGGGTTATAAGTGAGATAGAGGAAAGTGGAATTCAAAATACAAACAGATCAGCCATGATCGCTTTGAATGGTTGAGCAGCCTTGAGGGGCTGAACGGTCTACTTCTGCTCCTATTTCATGAGTTCATATATCTGGAGCACTGAGAATAGGTTGGCCTCTTTATTTAAAAAGGGCTATAAATGGGTTAGAAGTGGTTCAGTGAAGATTCACTTGACTGACTCCTGGGATGTAGCAGCCAGCTTATAAGAATCGTTTGGACCTCATTGGGCATGTACGCATTTGGGGTTTAAAAGACTCAAAGACGATCGAAACACAAGATCCTGACACAACAGCATAGATGCTGAGAGGTTGTTTCCCCTTGTGGGAGAGACTAGAACTGGAGGACACAACTAAAAATGTAAAGCGTTCTTCATTTAAGATGGAGATGCGGATAATTTATTTTCTCTCTGAAAACCTTGACTCAATGGAACTCTCTCCCTCAGAATGCAGTGGTGGCAGGGTCAGTGAATGGTTTTAAAGCTGAATTAGATAGGTCCTTGGTTACCAAAGGAGTCAAACGTTTATAGAAGTAGAGAGAAAAGTGGAGTTAAGGCCACAATCGGGTCAATCATGATCTTATCAAATGGCAGAACAGGGTGAATGGGCAGAAAGAAGACTAGTCTTGCTCCGAATCTGTATGTTTGTACGTAAGCTCCATTCACGCACCTCCCCTGAGCTCAATGACTAGTTAAGCAGAGCCTTGCTGCTAAAATTCTCACACTGGTTTTCCAACCACTTCTATGCGACTTTATTCACCTTTGCCTTCTCTATAACGTCTCCTCTTGAGGTATCAGGGCTCATCTACTCCTGATTATCCTTGATTATAATTGCTCCACTGTAGATGGTGATGCTTTCAGCTCCCTGGGCTCTAAACTCTCTATATCTCTCCACCTCTATTTCAGACGCTTCTTAAACTCCAACCCTTGTCCAAGCTCTTAATCTCACTTTATGTGGTTGTGTGTCAAATTTTGACTTCTAACGCTCCCGTGAAGTTCCGGTTTCATTATGTTAAAGGTGTCAGACCAGTACAAGATGTTGTCGCTGCTATTTGCAAATACAAGGTTTTCTTTAATATGGGAAGGTGGAACACATAAATTGATTTGCACTTGTTAGGATGTTTTTGGACAGGTTTGACAAAGATTAAATTGTTCTTCCTCGGGAGGAAGTTCAAAAGGGGAAGCACCCTTAAAACTAGCAGCACCAATGATCTACCATGAAAAACACGTGACAGAAGATAACTTAACATCAGGCAGTCTCCAGAATTATCCTAAACCATGTAATAATAAACAGATAAACTGGAATAACTTGAAAGTCATTGATCTCTCTCCTTCTTTGCACACTTCAAAATCATGCATTTCTCAACATCCTCACAGCCCACGCTTCACAGCAATCTTGGGCATTCTGTCACCAACAATGTGCATTTATATGCCACCTTTAACAGCATAAAAAATAGCCCAAGGAGCTTAACCATGACACTCCTAACTGTTAACTCCGCAAGTCATGAAGCTGGTACGTCAAGTGAGTGCAATACATTTCCGTCAACATTCCTCCCTCATTTGAACTCCATGCCAAAAGTTATACAAGATCAGTTCCAATGCATTGCAGTAACACTGAGCTCAAAACAATCGTATAAGTAAGACTGTGATCAGCTGCTATAATATGCAGAGTAACAGAACAAGGCAGATTGCTCCAACCCTATTTCCTATTTGTAATTGGTGAGTGATTACTAACAGGCCAATGACACCAGAATACTGTCAACTGATGAATTTCATCGCAGTAATATTGATCTAAATTAGCTTCTTTACTCTTTACAAATCCAGGGCTAGAGTCCATTATTCTGAGCTGTATGTCACCGATTTCAGATTGGCATTAATTTTCAATTAATTCCCCAGTGCTTCCCTCCAAATGGGTCTGGTGGCTCATTTGTTCTATTCGTTTAACTCCTGGACAGAGGCAAAAGCACAGCTCTTGTAATAACAAATAGAAGCCTGCATATCATTAAGCACCCGCTGGGAAGTCAAGGTCAGGCTGAGTGGAGAGGCCCACCAATCATAATCACACCCAGGCAGCAGAGAGAGACCAGAATGCAGCTCTCAAGGACCCAATCTAATGGAGATGTAAATGCACAATATTTAACCTTTACTAATACAGAAATAACAGCATCTCTAAAATTGCATCTGTTTGTAGAGACTTGGCAATGGAAATGCATTCAAGTGTAACCTCTTTTGATGGAGAAGTGAAACATCACTGGGCCTAGTAAGCAATATAAACACTCGGTATTGTTCAGATATAAATAGTTCTCAAGAGGCACAGCCATACATACACAGTGGTTCCTTATTATGTGTGCAGTACCATAGTCCCATCTCTCATCACAACCACATTCTTATTCAGCAACTGTCTTTGCAAACACAGGATTTCCGAACAAATTCTGGCCATTAGGCAAAGTGCTAACTTGACAGCTCTCTTCCCCTGCCCAGGCACCACCAGTGTGCCATTCCCATCCCCCATCCCACTGGTCTGGCAATGTGCAAATGAACACCAGGAACGCGGCACTTTCCACAGGCTTTGCCCACTCTCTGGATTCAAAAGCTTCTGAAGCAGGAGATTTTACTCAGTAGGGTGGGAGTGACTGTCCTGTATATCAAGACAACATCTGACTGAGTGTGACATCAAGGACTACCAGCAAAACTGGAGTCAATGGGAATCGGGGGAAAACTCTCTGCTGGTTGGAGTCATACCTGACACATAGGCATATGGTCGTTTTTGTTACAGGTCAGTCACCTCAGTTCCGGTACATTTCTGTGGGAGTTTCTCAGGGTAGTGTAGGCCCAACCATCTACAACTAGTTAATCAATGATCTTTCCTCCATCATAAAGCTGGAGGAGGGATGTTCACTAATTACTCCTCAGATACTGAATCAGCCCATGTCCAAATGTGACAAGACCTGGTCAATATTCAGGCTTGGGCTGAAAAGTGGCAAGTAAATTTGAACCAAACCAGGGACAGGCAACAACCACCTCCAGTAAAAGAGAATTTAATCATCACCCCTTGACATACAATAACGTTACTGTCACTATCAATGTACTGGGATTACCATTGGCCAGAAACTGAACTGAACCAGCTACAAAAATATCACAGCTACAAGAGCACATTAGAGGCTAGGAATATTGCAGCATGTAACTCACCTCCTGACTCCCCAAAGCCTGTCCACTGTCTACAAGGTACAAGTCAGGACTGTGAGGGAATACTTCCCACTTGCTTGGATAACTGCAGCTCCAACAACACTTATGAAGCTTGACATCATCCACATCCTTTCCGTATACATTTACTAAGCTGTTCTCCGCAATTCATCATACTGTGGATCCTGCTCATATTTTATCTCCTTGCTGAGTCAAGTCTGCCTTGTCTGTGGGGACGGAAAAATTAATTGGTAGCCACACATGTCAATCAATCATGGCATTGACAGGCACACAGTCTCTCAGCCAGGATACCAGTTTGCTGGAAATTATTCTGGAAGCTGGTGTTGCCTGGATTCCATTGTGATGCTTGTTATAAACTGCAACCAGTTCTTTATCTGGCAAATTTATCCGACTCTCAATCCAGCAAATAGATATCTATTTGTAATATAATTAGATTAAATTGGATTTTAATAAAAAAAAACAAATGGTCAATCATCCAGGTCAAAACAGCCCAATTGACTGGTATACAACATCTGCAAGCATGCATTCCCTCCACCACCAACACTCAGTAGCAGCAGTGTGTATCATCTACAAGATGCAGTGGTTCAAGAAGGCAGCTCATCATCAACTTCTCAAGGGCAAATGGGGGGGGGGGGGGGGGTGAAGCAGGAAGAAATTCTGCTGAAGTCAGCAACGCACATATCCTGTGATAAAAGTACTTGTGCTGATCCAAAACTCTGTGGCCAATATCCTACTCCCTTTCTCCAATTAGCCCTATGATCACTGACGTACGTTTCCATCTAGTCCTGTCATGCCTAAATGTTAAAATCTTTAACTTGCTGCTCAAATCCCACTGTGGTGTCATCGATCTCAATTCCTGATATCTCCTACAGCCTCAAAACCCACTATAACATCCATGTTCCTTTCAATCTGGCCCTTTGTGCATCCCTGAATTTAATGTCCATAGGATTGACATCTGTGCCTTCAACTGCCTACGCCCTCAGTTCTGGGATTTGTTCCCAAAAACTCTCTACCTCTCTCTAAGGCCCTCCTTTAAGCTTCCCTGCTTGGCAACGCATATGATCACCTGTCCTAATGTCCTGCTGCATGTCAACATCTGTCTGATAACATGTTTGTGAAGCATCTGGAGAGGTTTACACTGCATTAAAGGCACTATACAATTGCATGTTGTTGTTCTTTTCGCACACAGTTGGTATGTTGACATTTTCAGAATCTCTCGACAATATGGGTAAAGCACTGCTGATTGAGTTTACCACCTCCCTGTGGTGGATGGAAGCCAAGGAGATGAACTGCTCTGTTTGTGACTTGTTGCCCAGATATAAACACATCCTTTTTGTACATATTTACAGTCTCACTATACAACAGCAAACTGAGCTGTCCTCCGCAATACATCATACTGTGGATCATGCTCATATTTTATCTCCCTGCTGAGTCGAGTCTGCCCTGTCTGTGGCAATGGAGAAATTAATTGGTAGTCACACATGTCAATAGATCATGGCGTTGACAGGCACACAGTCTCTCAGCCCAGATACCAGTTTGCTGGAAATAATCCTGGAAGCTGGTATTGCCTGGATTCCATAATGATGCTTGTTATAAAGTGCAACCAGTTCTTTACTATAAATCCAGCAAATAGATATCTGCTTAAATCAAACTGGACTTTAAAAACAAAATCAATGTTTAAAACACAGAAATTGAATTCCCACCTGAAGAAGAAACAGTTCTAGAGATGTGGTAAACTACCTGGTGATCTGATGATTGGAAAGTATTGGGAATTTGGGATACAGCAGATCTGATGTGCCACATATTGCCATCAGGATGTCAACTAGTGACATTTCTGCAGAGTCTGTAATGGAGTGAAAATGCCCCCGAGGAACTTCACAGGAGCACTCACAGTCAAGAGTCAACACAGCCATCAGTACCGATCTCTGGACAAACAACCAAAAAGGAAGTCTGTGAAGATGATCTTAAAGGAAGAGAGGTACAGAGAGAAACAGAGAGGCTGAAGGAGTGAATGTCAGAGTCCAGTCAACATTAATACCTGAATCAGTTCTTCATCAAACAACCTGCTGAAAGGTTGCATTTACCATCACACACAGCCTTACGGCCCCGTCAGTAAACCCTCCCCACACCCAGAACCTGCTGAACTGTTGCTCATCTTTCTTTCTCTGGGCTGGTCTCCCAGATTATTCCGAACAGACCGCAGTGTTCCCAGTGTGGTTGCGGCTGAAAGTAGAGTTAATCATTGTCATTTTCCACACTTCATCAAACTTCATTCAACAAACTTATATGACATTTATACAGCATCTTTCTTGACCTCAGGATGTTCCAAGTGCTTGACATCTAATGAAGAATTTATTGTGAACCAGGAAACAACTACCAATTTGCCAACAGCACAGTCCCTGAAATGGCAAAGGAGTAATGATGACATACTCTATTTGACTGCTGTTGATTGAGGGATAAATACTGGGAGAACTGCCTTGCTCTTTTGGCAGCTACTCAAGATATTAGATAAGACTTCTAATATCTTGGTATTAATATTGACTGGATATGACATTAGCTCCTTCAGCCTCTCTGTCTCTCTCTGTACCTCTCTCCCTTTAAGATTCTCTTTACAGCCTTCCTTTTTGTTTGTCTGTCCAGAGATCTGTACTGATGGTTGTGTTGACTCTTGACTGTGAGCGCTCTTTTGAAGTGCCTCAGGGGCGTTGTCACTATCTGAAGGATGGCACCTCCAACAGTGCAGCATTCTGTCAATGCAGCACTGAAATATTGCACTCCTATGACTTGAGTGGAACCAGAGGCAAGATTGCTACTCACTAAATGATGGCTAATGCCATTATATTACAAATGCAACATTGTTACAATATCATAAAGTATACCAGATCACCCATGTTTACAATGGCAAAATCTAATATTCTCCTTGATGCCCATTAGGAAAATAGATAGGCAAATGGGGTCCATCATCTCTGGCTGCTAGGTACAAATGCACAACTGGACTTATTTAAAAGAAACCTAGATATTGGTACACATACCTTTAGATGTCCAAAATCCAAGGAGAGAGATGGAAGCTGTTCACAAGTGAGCTCACACAATTCTTCATGTTTGCCACTGGGACATAAATTATTTATTCATGGGAAATGGGCATTTATTTCCCATCTTGTATTGCCCCTGGAAAGATGGTGGTGAGCTGCTTCTTGAACTGTTACAGTCCACTTGATTTAGGTACATCCAAAGTGATGTTAGGGAGGGAGTTCCAGGATTTTGACCCAGTGATAGTGAAGGAATGATGATATATTTCAAGTCAGGGTAGTGAATGGCTTGGAGGTGAACTTAGTGGTGGTGGTATTCCCATGTATCTGCTCCCCTTGTCCTACTAGATGATATAGGTCATGGGTTTGGAAGGTGCTGTCTAAGGAGCCTTGAGGAGTTTCTACAGTGCATCTTGTAGATCGTATATACTGCTGCTACATTGAAGATGCTGGATGAGCTGCTAATCAAGTCAACTATTTTGTCCTGGATGGTGTTGAGCTTCTTGAGTGTTGTTGGAGCTACATCCATCCAGTGTTGAGTGTCAGACTGATTCCCAAATGATGACATTGTGCTTTATATATTCATAACATAGTAACATGGAACAGTAGAGAAGGAGGCCACAGCCTATTGTGCTTGTGCTTTCTGTAGTGCCATAGAGTCTCAATTAAAACGGAAAAAGGGGAGAAAATAAACAATATGAGCAAATTAGCAAGTAATATAAGAACAGACAGTAACTGTATCTTCAAATATATAAAAAGGAAAAGACAGGCCAAAGTGAACAGATGCTAGGAATATTCTGGCAATTAACTCCCCAGAGCCTGTCCACCATCTACAAGGCACAAGTCTTGAGTGTGATGGAATACACCCAACTTGCCTGGATGGGTGCAGCTCCAACAACACTCAAGTAGCTTGACACAATCCAGGACAAAGCAGCCCACTTGACTGGCACTACATCCACAAGTATTCACACCCTCCACCACTGACACTTAGTGGTAACAGTGTTACAGTACACAAGATTCACTGCAAAAATTCATGAAAGATCCTTAGACACCACCTTCCAAATCCATGAGCTCTACCATCTAGAAGGACAAGGGTTGCAAAGACATGGGAACACCACCACCTACAAGTTCCCTTCCAAGCCAGTCACCACCGTGACTTGAAAATATATCGCCATTCCTTCAGTCAATAAATGTGGAGCTGGAAAATCACAGCAAGTCAGACAGCATCCAAGGAGCAGGAAAGTCAACGTTTCCAGCTGAAACCTTTCGTCAGGACTGGGGTGGGGGAGGGGAGCCCAGAAATAAATGGAGGGAGGGGGGTGGGGCTAGGGGATTGGTAGGTGAGATGGAGATAGGTGGATGCAGGTAGGAGGTTATTGTGCTTGGTCAGTGGGAAGATTGGAGCGGATAGGTGAGTAGGAAGATGGACAGGTTGGGGGTGGAGAGATTTTGAAGCTGGTGAAGTCAATATTCAGGCCATTGGGCTGTAAGCTCTCAAGGCAAAATGTGAGGTGTTGTTCCTCCAGTTTACGTCTGGCCTCACTCTGACAATGGAGGAGGCCAAGGATGGACATGTCACCCTTCCTTCGGTGTTGCTGGGCTGAAATCCTGGAATTCCCTCCTAACGGTATTGTGAGTCTGCCCACAGGACACAGACTGCAATGGTTCAGCTCATCACCACCTTCACAAGGGCAACTTGGGACAGACAATAAATGCTGGCCAGCCGACGATGCCCACGTCCCATGAATGAATAATAAAAAAACAAAATAGACTCCTTAAGGAACAATGCTGGGAAATAATTAATGGGGAACCAGGAAGTGGCAGAGATACAGAAAAAGAACTTTACATTAGTCTTCACAGTACAGGGCATTAATGACCTTCCAAAAATATTAAGGAAAATATTAAAGAAAAATATTAATAATCAAGGGGCCCAAAGGGGAAGAAAACAAACACAGTATCTATTACCAGGGAAAAAAATTCTATGGAAAATCATTGGACTAAAGGCCGATGAGCCCCCTGGATCAGATGAGTTACACCTTAGGATAATAAATACAATGATGGTAATTTTCTAAGCATCCTTAGATTTGGGAAAGGTCCCACAGGATTGAAAAACTTCCAATGTAACAACTTCATTCAAAAAGAAGGAAGACAAAAAAGCAGGTAACTGTAGAGCAGTTAGTTTAACATCTATCATTAGGAAAATGTTAGAGTCTATTATAAAGGATGTAGAGAAACAGCATTTAGAAATACATAATACGATAAAATGGATTCAGCATGGCTTCATGAAGGGAAAATCATGCCTGACAAATTTATTGCAGTGCGTAAGGAAAGAACTTAGATATATGTAACATATTTGGATTTCCAAAAGGAGTATGATAAGGTACCACACATAAGGCTACTTATTAAGAGCCCATGGTATTGGGGGCAGTATATTACCATGGTTACAAGATTGGCTAACTAATACAACACAATGAGTTGGGATAAAGTGGGGCATTTACAGAATGCCAACCTGTAACCAGTGGAATATCACAGGAATTGCAAATATTTACAATATATATTAGTAACCTGGATAATGGGAGTTGGTGTGCTATTGCAAAGTTTGTGGATGACACAAAAATAGGTGGGAAGGGAAGTAGTGAAGATGATACAAAGAACATAAGAAATAGGAGCAGGAGTAGGCCATCTTGCCCCTCGAGCCTGCTTCGCCATTCCATAAGATCATGGCTGGTCTTTTCATGGACTCAGCTCCACTTACCTGGCCGCTCACCATAACACTTAATTCCTTTACTATTCAAAAATCTATCTTTCTTTGCCGAGAAAGAGGTCGCCTCAACTGCTTCACTGGGCAGGGAATTCCACTGATTCACAACCCTTTGGGAAAAGAAGTTCCATGTCACTCAATCCTAAATCTGCTCCCCCTTGCTTTGAGGCTATGTCCCCTATTTCTAGTTTCACCCTCCAGTGGAAACAACCTCCCTGTTTCTATCTCATCTATTCCCTTCATAATTTTATATGTTCCTATAAGATCGCCTCTCATTCTTCTAAAATCCAAAGAGTATAGTCCCAGTCTACTCAATCTGTCCTTATAAGCCAACCCCATCGACTTCAGAATCAACCTAATGAACCTCCTCTGCAACCCCTCTCGTACCAGTACTTCCATTCTCAAGTAAAGAGACCAAAACTGTACACAGTACTCCAGGTACGGCCTCACCAGCACCCTATACAGCTGCAGCATAACCTCCCTGTTTTTCAACTCAATCCCTCTAGGAATGAAGGACAAAATTCCATTTGCCTTCTTAATTACCAGCTGCACCTGCAAACCAACTTTTTGTGATTTGTGCAGAAGCACACCCAGGTCCCTCTGCATAGCATCATGCTGCAATTTGTCACCATTCAAACAATAGTCAATTTCGCTGTTATTCCTACCAAAATGGAGAACCTAACATTTACCAATGTTGCACTCCATCTGCTAGACCCTTGCCCACTCACTGAGCCTACCTATATCCCTCTGCAGACTTTCAGTGTCTTCTGCACACTTTGCCCTACCACTCATCATAGTGTCATCTGTGAACTTTGACACAATTCACATTTGTAAATTGTCAATAATTGCAGTCCTGACACTGATCCCTGAGGCACAGGACTAGCCACTGATCTCCAACCAGAAAAACCAAACAGTCCACTGAGGGAAGTCGTAGGAACTGCAGATGCTGGAGAATCTGAGATAACAAGGTGTAGAGTTGGATGAACACAGCAGGCCAAGCAGCATCAGAGGAGCAGGAAGGCTGACGTTTCGGGCCTAGACCCTTCTTCTTGGCTTGCTGTGTTCATCCAGCTCTACACCTTGTTATCTCAGTCCACTGAGGGATATAGATGGGTTAAGCGAGTGGGCAAAACTTGGCAGATGGAATATAATACAGAAAATGTGAAGCTACACACTTTGTCAGGAAAATTAGAAGAGCTGAATACTATTTAAATAGAAAGTTGCAGCACTGAAGGATCTGGGGGTCCCTGTGCACAAATTACAGAAAGCTAGCATCCAAGTTGTATTTTGGAAAGGCAAATCAGAGCAGGACTTATACACTTAATGAACAACGAGACCTTGGAGCGCAGGTTCATAGTTCCTTGAAAGTGGAGTCGCAGGTAGACAGAATACTGAAGAAGGCGTTTGGTATGCTTGTATTTATTGGTCAGTGCAATGAATATAGGAGTTGGGAGATCATGTTGTGGCTGTGCAGGATATTGGTTAAGTCACGGTTGGGATACTGCGTGCAGTTCTGATCTCCCTGCTATAGGAAGGATTTTGTGAAACTTGGAAGGGTTCAGAAAAGATTTACAAGGGTGTTGCCATGGTTGGAGGGTTTGAGCTATAGGGAGAGGCAGAATAGACTGGAGCTATTTTCCCTGGAGTGTCGGAGGCTGAGGGATGACTTTACAGAGGTTTACAAAATCACAAGGGGCATGGAGAGGGTAAATAGACGAGGTCTTTTTCCCGGGATGGGGGGAGTCCAAAACTTGATAGCACAGATTTAAGGTGAGAGGGGTAAGGTTTAAAAGAGACCTAAGGGGCAACGTTTTCACGCAGAGGGGTGTGCATGTATGGAATAAGCTGCCAGAGGAAGTGGTGGAGGCATCTGGATGCGTATATGAATAAGAAGGGTTTAGAGGGATACAGGCCAAATGCTGGCAAATAGGACTCAATTTATTTAGAATATCTAGTTTGACTGAAGGGTCTTTATGGCTCCATGACTCTAAGTTCAGTGCGTAAATGTGGAAGACAAATGGAATACTGGCCTTTATTTCAAAGGAAATGGGGTACAAAAGTAGGGAGGCGTTGTTAAGACACTAATTGTACCACACATGGAATATTATGAACAGGTTTAGCCCCCTTAGCTAGGGAAATTGACATTGGACGCAGTCCACAGAAGGTTGACTCAGTTGATTCTGGATATGGTAGGATGTCTGAGAGGAAGCCGAGTAGGTTGGGCTTGTACTCAGTGGAGTTAAGAAGAATGGAGAACTTTTTGAAATACGTATGATTCTTCAAGGACTTGATAGGGTAGATGCAGAAAGGCTGTTTTCCCTGTGGGAGAGTACAAGTCAGAGGGGCATAATCTCAGAATGAGTGGGTGCCTAATTAAGAGAGAAATGAGAAGGAGTTTCTCCTCTGAGGATAATGTATCTATAGAATTCATCACTGCAGAGAACTGTCGAGGCTGGTTCATTAAGTACATTCAAGGCTGAGATAGACATTTTTAATCACTAAGAGAATCAAGGGTTATGGAGAAAAGGCAGGAAGGTGAAGTGAATGATTATCAGACCAGCCATGATCTCACTGCACGGAGGACTGCACTTGATGGGCAGAATGGCCTACTTCTACCCCTATGTCTAATAGCCTTATTTACATTGTTACCACTGCTCAGGCCACACTCCACATTTGATAATCAAGAGCAATTTGGTAAAAACCAGTGGCTTATGATGAACTGATCTAATCTCTCTCTGGTTTGAAAACATGAAATAGGCTGCAATTGTTGATTGCATGAAGCATCATTTTAAACGAAACAATGTGGAAGAAGGGGTCAGCATCTTCTTCAAGACGTGCAGATAACTGTTAACAAAACACAAACTTAATAGAAAGCTTTGGAGAATCAAAGAAGATTGATAGTTTAGTCAACTGTAAGTAATGAAGCAGTTCAATCCCCTCATGAAGTAGTTCCATCCCCTCATGAAGTAGCAATACAGAGAAAAGGTTCCTGACGAATGCCTGGCAGAGCCCAAACTAGTACAGGATCATTCACACTACTGTAATTCTCTCAACCAATTGGATAAGACCTAACTATATAAGACATTGGTCTGGCAAAGCTTCAAGTTAAAATTTATTTATACTTGTTTTCCATTCCCTTCACAGCTTTACTCATCCCTGCCTCTGGAATCTCTGATAACCTGAGCTGGTGCAATTATTTAACAAACTAGGCAGTCACCTAAGACAGCAATGTTTGAGGGGTGGCAAAATGTTGCCTGCCTTTTAGAATACCAGAAATTTGAGACAAAGCTATCCACTCTTTCCCACTCTCAACTACAGCTATCAGTTATTTTCACAAAAGCATGGACTATCAGTTTAACTGACGGGTTGCTGAGAGCAGGGACTGACTGTAAATTTGAGAGTGGTGGAGCAGTGAGTGAAACAGATTACAGTTACAGATGCTGACTCTGCCATGCTCGCAGTTTCACCTCTGTCCTGCTTCTGCTGCTGTTTGAAGTATCTGTGTCTGGAGAAGTGACTTTTATCAATATTCCCTCTGCTCTATCCATTGCATTGATGGCTAGGGACTCCCTTCATTATATGGACTTGCTACATGGAAAGATATTGCAAAGGAGAAAGATATTGCAAAGGTATTCATTGCAAACACAGTATGCTATGCATTTTTGTCACTACAGAAATCTTGGATGTGTGTATGTCTGTGGGCACGTGCGTGCCTACACGTATGTGTCTTTGTACATGAGGCATGCATTTGTGGGCGCATGCACGTTTTGTGTGTGCATGCACTTTTTTTTACGGTTGTAAGTGTGTGTGTCTATTTGTCCGTATGCATGCACGCATGATTATTAATGTAAGATTAGACAAACATGTCATATAGTCTTGTGGGGTGTGGGGGAAGGTTGAACATTAGCCTAGCAGCCTCTCAGTATCTCAGTAGGTATGCCCTACAACATGCATGAATTTTGTATTCCTCCAAATGGAGGTCTTGGGCATTCGTCCATCACCCTACCATTTGAGGTCATGCCCTCAGCTGTCCAAGCCCTAAGCTCTGGAATTAAGCCTCTGTATCTCCGTTGCTCTCTCCCATCCCTTAAGATCATCCTTAAAACTTAACTCTTAGACTAAGCCCAGGCCTCTCCCAATATCTGACAGCTTGGTGTCAACCGATGTCTAAAAACACTCCTGAGAGGTGCCTAGGGGTAATTTATTACAGTAAACGAAAAAGGCAGGTCATTGTTCTTCTCAATGAATTGTCAAAAATCCTTGTTATACCTCTGGGATCTGCTCAAACCGCATGTTTGGTAATGGGGCAGAACAAGGAGGTATACAACTTTTCTTCTTAGTGAGGACATTTGCAATAAAATGTATCCCTATCTTAGTCTTTGACTGAAATAATTTTTGTCATAATTGAGTGCGCACTTGCATTATGTCTGTGTCGCGGGCTAGGCACCCAGGCCAAAGGCTGCACTTTGTTCAAATGGAGGCATCAGTGCCTGCATTTCATAAAAGAAAAAAGATTAATTCATTAAGGGCGGATTAACAAAAATACCACAAATATGCTCCTGGAGATATTGCTGACAATGATAGCACATTTCATATCAGAAACAAATCTTCAGCTCTGCTTTTTTCTTGGCAGTAAAGTAACCTGTCCTTGCTGTCAGCACCTGAAGCATCACCAGGCGAGAGATTAAAGGCATTAATTCATTCTGGAATACTTTTTCCATGTGGTTTTTACAGCAAATTGAAATACAATGCATGATTGAGTGTGAGGTGTACAAATTGTTCCTGAATTATGATCGCAGCCAGCTGCCACAGAACGACAATGCTTTGCAGCTAATCAGACTTCCATTGACACATTTTTTTCCTTTTAACCTGAAGCCCCCACAGCCCTCTTAAAAACAAGGAGCAGGATTTAGTGCTAGTAACGGGGCGTATCTCCACTCCTGCCCTTCCCCCATTACCCCACCATCCTCCTCAGCTGGAAAAGCTGTGGGAGGACTGCGTAATTGTGTGGGGTGGTGGGGGAGAAGTGAGCCTTGTGCCTTTTGGCAGTTATTGGTCAGCTTTGGGTCCTTCCATGTCATCAAGTCCTGAGCGAGTATGGACGTTCCACCAATGCAACCCTTCCCTGAGGGTTGCCCACTCAATCTGAGGTTGGCAGCTTTCCACCACTAGCAGTACCGCAAGGAGAGAGGCTGCCACCAATAGTATAAGGGGAGATGCTGGTCTATTGGTATTATTGCTGGCCTGTTAAAATCCAGAGGCCCTGGGTGCCTGGGTTCAAATCCTGCCAAGGCAGATGGTGGAATTTGAATTCAATAAAAATCTCAAATTACAAATCCAGTGATGACCATGAAACTATTGTGGGAAAAACCCATCTGGCTCACTAATGCCATTCAGGGAAGGAAATCTGCTATCCTCACGTGGTCTGGCCTGCGTGCGACTCCAGACCTACAACAATGCGGTTGACTCAACTGCCCTCTGAATGGCCCAGCATGCCAATCAGTGCAACAGCAGTTAGTGATGGGCAATAAATGCTGGACAGCCAGTAACACACATGTCCCATGAGAAAATGAAGAAAAAAAAATCGGTGGGCAAGCTGGTGAGTTATCTTAGCAGAGGGGATGGCATGACACTTGCCTCCATACTTTAACAAAATGAGAAGATTCTACCCAAAATATCAGTAAGAACCATGACCAAATATTGCATCTTCACACACACCTGTTCCCTTGTTGGTCTCCAAGTATCCCACTCAGTTATTTTCTTGCTTTTTCCATTCTATTCATAAAACATCTATGGGTCCTCCTTAATTTTATATGCAAATATCTTTTCTTGCCCCGTCTTTGCTTTCCAAATTTTCTTTTTAAATTTACCCCCTTCCTACATTCCTTATGGCTTTCAGTGGGATTGAACTTTTAACATCTGAGACAAGCTTTCTAATTTTCACTTTTTGACGTCCAGAGCTGTCTAAATTTGGGAGTCCCATCATTTTTCCTTGATCCGAACATATGCGTTTTGAATTGTCTCTGTCTCCTTGAATGCTTTGTATTGTTTGGCAGCACTGACGCACCTTGATGTAGCTGTTTCCAGTCCACTTCTGCCAAACTGCATCTCAGCTTAGGAAAATTGACCTTCCTCACAATTTAGAACTTTTACTTTTACTCTTGCAAGAGAAGGAGCCCAAAACAATGCTCCAATGCCATATACAATTTCGGAAAGGCTTCCTTACTCTTGTACTCTAGCCCACTGCAACAAAGGTCCTCTATGCCATTTGTCTCCCTCTATGTTTGCCATGCTCGCAGGCTGACGTCCTGGGTTTCTTGGTTCCTTTCCCTTCTATTCACTCATGGGACGTGGGCATCTCTGCTTGGCCGGTATTTATTGCTCATCCTAGTTGCCCTTGAGAAGGTGATATCAAGAGCTGCCTTCTTGAACACTGCAGTCCATGTGATGTCAAGGTCTGTCACTTTCATCTCTGGAATTCAACTCTTTTGACCAGGTTTGAACTCAGGCTACAATGAGGTCAGGAGTCGAGTGGCTTTGGCGGAGACCAAACCTGGCGTCACTGAGCAGGTTTTTGCTGAGCAGGTGCTGGTTGAAAGTACTGTTGATGACACCTTCCATCACTTTACTGATCTAAGGCCTTAAAATATCTCATAAATAGCTGAGGTCCCAGCTCTGATCTTTGCACCACTTCATTAGTTACAGCCTGCCAACATGAAAACGCCCTGTTTAACCTTACTTTCTGTCCATGAACAAATGAACCATCCTAATATATTACTGTGGATCCTTCATTAATCTTTCATGAGGTACATTACTGGGAGTCTTTCAACAATGCAGTGATACTGCACCAACACAGTGCATTCACTGGTTCCCCTTTATCCACCCTGCTAAATCCATTCTCAAAAGCTAGATTATGTCCGCATCCATATACAAATATACCTTCGTTGGTCATATCAGGCCAAACTCATTAACTTGCGCAGAGTTAAAATCAGGCGCACTGGGTCAAGGTCAGAAGAGTTGAAGCAAGTGAAAATGTTGATGCTGCCATTTGCTTGAGATTACATCAGCTGGGAACAACAACAACTTGCTTGTATATTACTAATGCATAGATTGGTCACTTAAACAACATCACTTCAGATGGGGAGAATTCTACCTCAATATCTTTTTTCTGTGCATGATAATAGCTGGCACCCTTGTGGCATCTTTCCTGAATTGCTGATTACTGTGCTTTCTTGGTACATGCTCCAGAGGACATCCACCTGCTCTTGACTGCAATGCCCAAGCCTCCAAACACTTTGGCCTTTAAATAAAGTCTGAAAAATACAAAACTCTTGTACCAACCTTCCCCTGACCACAAAACAGCATGAACCTCTTCATCACACTCAACAATGGAATCCTCAACTCAATCCAGACGTTCTGCTATTTTGAGCATACCCTCTCCAATAACATGATTTTGGGTAAGGAAGTTGCCCACCATCTGCTAAAAGAAAGCTCAGCATTTGGTGGCTCACCCACAGGCTTTGGAGAAGGCATGGAGTTTGTCTCAAAACAACAATAAAAATTGATCAGGCAGTGTTTTGCACATCGTTTTTCTACAGTTGAGAAGTGTGGGCTGAGATTGCCAACTATTTTCCACCTTCACAGGAAAATTATTCAACAAAATTGAACACCGAGCCACAAACAGGCATAATAGGACAAGCAATGAAAAACTCGGTTGAATAGGTACGCTTTGGAGAGGATTTTAAACAAGGAGAAAGGATGGAAAAGTGGAGACATTTAGTATGGGATTTTCAACACCTAGGACAGAGACACCAAGAGGCATGACCATCAATGATGGAACAAAGGAAATCAAGGCTGTGCAAAACGCTCGAATTGGAGGTGGGTTGCAATCCAGAAGGGTTGCAGGGCTACAAGAAGATAACATTTTTCATCTGAACACTTACTGAAATGGGGACAAAAGTGCATGTACAACATGAGTTTAATATATCATGCAGGAAATTGACTATTTTGAACATATCTGTGCAGATGGCAAAGGATGTGTGACGTTGAGATTAATCCACTCCAAATGTGCACAAGATTTTAGAGCACCAATGGGAGGCTAGAAACTGCATGCCATCCATTACACACCTGAGGAACATTTAGCTCCTGTTGCCTACTCAATTCAATTTTTAGACCAGACATTAAATAGGTACGCAATTCTCCCACTCAAGAAAAGGAAGAACAGAACTTGCATGAATAAAACACCTTTCACAACTTCAAGACAGCCTAGTGTTCTGCACTGTGATGATTTTTAAATTGTGTTGATTGAGGTGTGGAATTTATCTGAGACACATGCAAACTTTGGCCCTGAGTGGGGACTATGGGTACAATTGTAACTTCATTCTTGTATGCTTAAGAGAACAACAACAACCAGCATTTACGTAGCGTAGCCAGATGTTACCACTTGGGTTATCATTGATGACACTGAGTTATACACAGAGATATTAGGACAAGTGGTCAACATTTGGTCAAAGATGGAGGTTTTAAGGAAGATTGGCTTATGAGGAGAGGCTGAACAGACTGGGATTATATTCATTGGAATTTAGAAGAATGAGGAGGGATTTTATAGAAACATAGAAAATTATGAAGGGAATAGATAAGATAGAAGCAGGGAGGTTGTTTCCACTGACGGGTGAAACTAGAACAAGAGGGTATAGCCTCAAAATTAGGGGGACCAGATTTAGGACTGAATTGAGGAAGAACCTCTTCACCCAAAGGGTTGTGAATCTTTGGAATTCTCTGCCGAGTGAAGTAGTTAAGGTTTCCTCATTGAATGTTTTTAAATCTAAGATAGATAATTTTTTGAATAGTAAAGGAATTAAGGGTTATGGTGAGAGGGTGGCTAAGTAGAACTGAGGCCATGAAAAGATCAGCCATGATCCTACTGAATGGCAGAGCAGGCTCAAAGGGCCAGGTGACATACTCTTGCTCCTGGTTCTTATGTTCTTGTGTTTTTATTCTGAAAGGAGATGGGGGTGAGGAGAAGGCAAAGGGCTTTACAGAAAGCAGTCCAGAGCTTAGAGCCTTGCCTGAAGAATTTTAAAATTGAGGCACTGAGTTGAAAACTTTCACCAATCTCCTAGTGTTTAAAAATTGGCTGACTAGTAATTATAAGACACTATGTCAATATACCTAATTCAACTTGTAACACTGAGCTCGGTACTCTACAGGGTTAATGCTACCTGGTATCGGTAACAGTGGAATGATTCGACCAAGTACAGCTGTCTTGCTGCACTCTAACATAGAGAGGTGATGCCACTGCACACGTGATAACTAGGGTGAGGATCCTTTCAGGGTGGTAAAAGTGGTCTTGGCCAGTCATGCGCACAGGCTGCCCTTTTTGTTAACAGCCTCATTTTCCTTCTCATGGCTGCAAGGCAAAAGTAAACCAGACAAGAGTATAAAAACCCCCTGCCGGTTCATTATGACTAACTTTTCACGACTGTCAAAAGATGTTCTTGTCATCTTCCCCAATAATTATTTGCAGAACTCAATTTCACTCTTTCAGTTCTGAAGAGACCAGTCCTAGAGTGGGGTAGATCATTAGGGTTTGCTACTCGCTGCCTCACTTACCCCATGGCTATCCCTGATAAGTGAGCCTTGACAGCTCATTGTGTCAGATCATCTCCAAACACTTCAACCCAGAAATAGCAACCAGGGTACTATATGCACCATATGGATCTACACCATATTCCCCCATCTGCAACCCAACTTTCTACCTCTACTCATGGCATTACTTACATCTTCATAACCTCCAGTTAAGGCAACTGACCTCATTTTCAGGCTGTTAATCCTGAAGTGCCAACCCCGGTTACTCTCCAAAGGATGAACTACTGCAACCGAGAATTGGATACTTGAGGGATTTGAGATGCAAAGCCATATTGCATTATCCTGTGATGCAGCAGACAGAGTATCAATCTGCTTCATTTAACACACTGACCTGCTTAAAAGAAAATTAACTTGTTTAATTGAACCTTCTGTTTCCATTTGCAGTATCTGGAAAGTCAGCAAGCATGTTTAAAGTTAAATTGTCCGCACGGAATCACAGTAGGGTGCACTGGAGGCCTGTGCACTGTTTGGGACAATGTGAGTCACTCCCATAATTGATCACCAGGTTGAATGTTGAATAACCTTGACCCTTTTAATTGCAAATTTCTGACACTGGAGACAGCTAAATTTTTGACAGGAATTATGTTTATTATTGATTCAAAATATTCCTCTCGCTACTTCTTGTATTCAGCATCGAGAAAACTCACATGTAAAGAACCTCTGGGAATTGGGAGTGATACTCCAGGCCATTCATCCTACCTCTCCTTGAAGCTAGGCAAAGTTGATAACTGAGACTTCCTTTATACCATTATACATTTTCATACCACTTTAAAGACAAAATTACAAAGTATTATGACATATTTACAGCTAAGTAACAGGCAAAGAGACCGAAGATGTCTATGCCCCACACAAGCTTTCTCCCATTGCTCTTCATCTAACCTCACCAATGTAGTTCTCTATTCCTTTCTCGTGAATTTTGAGGTGCCAATTAAAATTATCTCTGCTATTCAACTCAACTACTCTATTTGATCCAAGATAACAAAGTGTAGAGCTGGATGAACACAGCAAGCCAAGCAGCATCAGAGGAACAGGAAGGCTGACGTTTCGGGTCTAGACCCTTCTTCAGAAATTTAGATACTTAACATTTAGATACTTAACTTCAGAGCTTTAGATACTTAACATTTTCTGAGTAAAAGGAGAATTCTCCTGAGCACCCCAATGGATTTATTAGTGACTGGCTTATACTTAAGGGACCTAATTCTCAGTTTGTCATAAAGAGTGGATTGATTTGCTACACTATACCTGTTAAACCATTTCATAAGTTTGATGATCACTTTTCAGCATTCTGTGTCTCAAGTAAAGTTCCCCAGCCTGTTCAATCTTTTAAACTAGCCTACATTTTCTGATGTCTACTGCAATATTGTCCTCAACTATGACTTCACTCAGAAGTATCACTGTCTTTAAAAGATAGGATCCGACAGCATGCAGGTTAAATTCCAACCTATCCATATGGTCAAGCATAATTGCTACAGTAACAGTTCTATCCGTGATCCATATTCAAAACAATGCAACAAAAGGCTATACTCTTTCCAAGAGCCTCCGAATCTGGTCATGGCTTGTCAGACCAAGTTGGGAAGAGAACAAAAACAAAGTTGCTGGAAAAGTTCAGCAGATCTGGCAGCATCTGTGAAGGAAAAAACAGAGTTAACGTTTCGGGTCCGGTGACCCTTCCTCAGAATAAGTTGGGAAGAGGGTCATTCAAAGTTAATGACAGAAAGAAATGTTTTTTGAGTCAACTTTCTTTTGTTCACCTACAATGGCTTCAAAAGTCAGGGCCCTGCTCCTTGGGCTGTTCTGTTTACAGAGGTATGGACTGGCTCATGACAGAATCAATTTAGTGTGAGGTCAAAATACTTGCTGAAGGTAGCAGCTAACATTTTAACCGATGGTTAACGTTCGTAATTTCTCTCGGGTTTACAAATTTCAAAAAAAAATGAATTGTCATTCAGTCTAGTTTGCCCAAGAGCAACGTATTTGCTGCCAGAATTTTAATCTCTCATTCACCTTGGATAATTACTCTTCAAATTCCAATCGGAACAGCTGGGAGTAATTACGCAGCCAGCAATTATTCCCATTTCCAAGTAATTACCTGTTCAATTGAAGGTCAGTGGACAACGCAAGTCTGTGAGTCTGTGACAGTTAGTATTGCAGTGTGTGGAGGCATGGAGCAAAGGGGTGAACTCAAGCAGTGAGGTGGGCAATGGAACAAACAATGGACAGCCAGGGTTTGGCTGTACAGGAAACCAAAACTTGTTTCATAACCAACCAAAAGTGTGAATTTTTCCAGTAAATGTGAAACTGTGGGCTGAGAGTGAGACATTTCCTGATATCCTAGCCCCAGCAGGAGCTGGGAAATTTTTCATCCCCGTTTTAGTACTTCACCAGGAAGCGGTGGACATGCAATTTTTACTTTGGACATTGGACCAGCCATCTTTTGAATATCCCTCCTAATTCTTATGTCTAAGGAACAATTGATTGGTGCCCATTACAATCCAAAGGGCTCTTGTGGTGCAGTGATAGCGCCCCTATCTCTGACCCAAGAGGGCCAGGTTCAGAACACGCTAGGTCCAGTGGTATCTAATAGTGTTTCTGAACAGTTTGATTACAAAGCAGCAGTATTACCATCGGAGGTTAGAATGAACAACAGCATGACTTGGCATGCTCAAATCGCACAGCACAGAAGGAGACCAATCAACCTGTTGTATCTGTGCTGTCTCTTTGAAAGAGCTATCCATTTGTCTCCATTCCCCTGCTCTTTCCCTTTCAAAAACCTATCCCATCAACTTTTGAAAGTTACTATTAAAATGATTTCCACAGTCTTTGTTGTAGTGTATACCAGATCACAATCAGCAGTTTAAGGAAAAGGTTCCTCATCGTTCCGCTCATTTTCTTGTCAGTTATTTTAAGTCCATGTCCTGCAGTTACTGACTCTCCCAGCAGTGGAAACAATTTCTCCCTAACTGGTGCAGTTGGTTCATGAATGTTGGTTTACTGGGTGAGATAGAAGCAACTGAGAGTCTGGAGTGAACCCTGACGAAACTCCCTCGTGAAACTGCAAGAGTTTCCTGTGACTTTGTGATTCTAAATAACTTCCATTCCAGTTGCAAAGGAAATCATGTTACAAGCAAAACGTGCAGCATGGTAAATATTCCCACCGTAAGATTGTAAAGGAGTTGGAGTTTGATCCATAACCCTTCCTCGGCCTCTGAGCAGCTGAAAGGGGAGGTGGAAATGTTGACTTCTTCACACAGACCCTCCAACATAAACCAAGAGCAACAAAAGCAAAATGTTAAAATAAAGAACGGCGGATGCTGAAGATCTGAAACGAAAACAGAAACTGCTGGACAAACTCAGAAGATCGGGCAGCATCTGTGAAGAGAGGAATAGAGTTAACATTTCAGGTCGGTGACCATTCAAGGAGTCATTAACCTAAAATGTCAACTGTTTTTTGCTCCAATGGCTGACTCACAGAGAATTTTCAAAATTTTCTGTTTTGATTACAGAGTAACAGCACACTGGTTAAGTAACAATAAAGAGAGATCATGCTCTCTAGACAGGCATATGGGCAATAAAAAGAAAGTACCTTAATCTCATCAGAATCCTCTGAACACTCTCCTCCCACATGGCTTCAATACGTCCTTTCAGAATGCAGTGCCTTAACTTTACTCCAGAATGCTTAATTAGTTTGTTAATGGCCTGGCGTTTGATAGATATGTTTTGCAGTAACAGTTTACTAAACAGATTTAAGTAATTAACTGTAAATCACTTCATTAAATGGTTTTAGTGCAAACTGTTATAGTAGAGGCGATTAGCACCAACTGTCAACAGGAGAGAATGTATCTGCTACCACTCCGAGAGTCTCAATTTCATTTATCCTGAAACACATCAAATACCATGGATTCTCACCGCACTGCAAATCTACAAAACAATGTTGAAAGAAACAAGACCCTGCTGCTTTAGCAGAGCAGTAAAACTAGACATCCAAAGGAGAAACAACTACATATTGGAAATGCAAAGTAAATGTCAGGCGAACTGACAGTTCAGACAGAGCAAAAGCCTCCTCTCCAAAACCTTTAACCTGTTGCCCTTCCCCTTTCACGTTCACTGTGTTACCAGCATTTTTCTGTCAGCACATGAAGCATTAACCGATTTTTCCCCTCAGAGTCTGCTCTGTATTTCTGGTTCTTACTGCAATCTCCCAGAGATCAGCTGGCTGCAATGTTGCTGTTCCCTCATCTTTAGTTACAGTTAAGCTACATGTGCCACTGGGGCCAGTGTGAAACAAGGCAGCAGTGCACCAGTGCCCTAGGCTCAGTGTAGTGACTGGTGCTAACTTACCCGCAGGAAGGAGAGGTCCCTGTTTCGGTCAATGTTCGTGATCTCCAGGTTGCCCATGACAACTTCGCAGTTTTCATAATTCTTCCGGAGTGCTCGATACTGCTGCTCCAGGTCAGAGAGGGTGCTGAGCTTATTCTCTGTGCCGGCACACACTGCAATGATTTAAGACACAAGACGGGAAGAATTAGTGATCCATCGGCAAAACATTTTAGCAGTCAATTTGTTTTTGATCAATCTATTATCATTGCAAAATTACGCTATTGATTGCTTTAGGAACACATAACAAAATGAAAATTGATGCTTTAACCTCATGCAAAGTTGACAGGGTACAGTCTCTTAACCAAGGATGAGTTGACAATCGCCATATCCCGCTCTGAGCTCTGGAAAATTGAGCAGTTTTGCACAATCCAATATGAGTGTGCACCTAAAAATCAGTTCAGTTGGGTCTAAAGTTGTGGTTTGAAGTTGTTGACCAGCTCTTGGCATTATGCACTGTGGCAACAATAATAAGATGGTACAACGGCAATGGCTATTTAGAAGGGAGCTGATGGCAGAGGTGTAATGATAATCTTAGTAATATAGAGACCTGGGCTAATGGTCTGGGGGCACTGCTTTCTCACATAAACTGTTGGAATTAGAATTCATTTGATAAATATTAAGCTGTTCTTAATTGCGGTCATCATGAAACTACCATCTTAAAAATCCAGCTGGACGTCCCTCCTGAGATGTGGCGGTAGTGTCCCTGCCCCTGGACTGGTAGGCCCAGGATCAAGTCCCACCTGCTCCAGAGGTGTGTAAAACAACCTCTGAGCAGGTTGATTAGAAAAATAAAATAATTTTTTTTAAAAAGCTGGTTCACTGATATCCTTCTGGGAAGGGAATATGCTGTCCTTACCTGGTCTGGCCTACATGTGACTCCAGACCCACAGCAATGTGGATGACTGTTAATAGCCCTTTGGAATGCCTGAGCAAGCCACTCACTTCAAGGGCAATTCAGGATGGGTAAGCAAGGCTGACCTGCCAGTGATGCCCACATCCCATGAAAAGAATAAAAGAAAACAAAAATTAAAATGTATTGAAACAAATCAACCAGAACTAAAATACTGGCCGTTTCAATGAAAGGAACTGGGTTCAGAAAGCTGAGGATCAGCACAATAACCCAACACTGATCAACTGCAGTACAAATCAATTTCTTTTTGCATTTGAAACATAGATACAAATATATTACTTGGAGGGCAAACTGCAGGGTCAATTGTTCCCAACTGGGACTAGATTGAAGACAGGTTATTGATTCAGATTTGAAAGCAGCATCGACAACCAGTGAGCATTACTGTTTGGAAAATGGGCCACGAGAAATTATTGAGTGCCTCAGTGCGAGGGGAGCTGTGTTAACACCACTTAGTTATGATTGTCTTGTGGTTTCTGACCACCTGAGGCTACATATGTAAGTTATTTGTTGACTTGTGACTTGCAGTGTACAAATAAAAATGCTTTTGCAAGGACAGCGTGCATCCACTCTGGATGGTGCACTTTAATCTTTGGAAATTTAGAACAGGGAGGTATCAGCTGCATCTCAAAAGTCTGATGGTCCTTAACACGGAAATAGCCCTTCATTTCCATCCAGTCCACACTGACTCTTTTGAAGTATTTCCATGTTTAGAGCACACAGGAACTTTGTAGGAATGTTATTGCTCCAGTAATCCAGAAACCTGCACTCAACCACTTCAAACAAGATTGCAACATTTTGGGAACGGAATTAAATAAATCTCAAATTAAAAAGCCACCATGAAATTTGCAATATTGTTGTGAAAACCGGTCTAGTTCACTGAGGCCTTTCAGGGACTGAAATTTGCTGTTCTTACCCACTCCATCTCATAAGAAACTCCAGACCTTCAACAATGCACTGACTCTTAACTGCCCTCTGAATGGTTTTGTCAGCATCATCCATACCCTGTCAATGAACTGCATGTAATATCCTCGATGCTGTGCAGGAATTAGAGGGGTGGAACCGCTCATTGCCAGAAATTTGTAACGAGCACTGTCACATAGTTTGGCCGGTGGCGAGCACGCCTGGAGTCTCTCCCATTCTGCACACTGCCCTCAAAGTAGCTGCAGTAGGGAACAGACTGCCCGCACTGGACATTGGTGAGGTCTCTTCTGGAATGTTGTGTCCAATTCTGGTGGTCCAGTTATAGGAAGGGTATTATGAAGCTGCAGCTGGTTCAGAGGAAATTTACCAGGATGTTGTCAGGTATGGAAGGTTTGAGTTATAAAGAAAGGCTGGATAGGCTGGGACTTTCTTCATTGGAGCATAGGAGGTTGAGAGGCAACCTGATAGAAGTTTATAAAATACTCAGAGTATAGATTGAGTTAATAGTAGTTGTCTTTTCCCTAAGATGGGGTATTTCAAGACTAGGGGGTGCATTTTTAAGGTGAAAGAAGGGAGATTTAATAAAAGACATGAGGTGCAAATTTTTTACACAGAAGATAGTTCGTATGTAGAATGAACTTCCTGAGGAAGTGGTGGATGTGGATGCTGTTACAATATTTAAAAGACATTTGGATAACAACATGAATAGATAGGGGTTGGAAGGATATGGGCCAGGAACAGGCAGGTGGAACTAGTCTAGTTTGGCATTATGTTTGTATTATGTTTTGTATGACTCTATGGCTCTATAATGCAGCTTTGCTAAAGAGGACTGGAAAGAGAGGTAGGGATTTTCGCCCAGGCATTCTTCCATGAGCAGCTCCGCCAGTCAGGACTCTGATCTACTGGCTGCTCCCAGGAACCCCACAACCAGATAATCATTATCTGCTGCTGGAGGTGAAAGATGCTCCGATCTGACCAAAACGTGTTGGTCTCCCAACACAAAGAGCTGTCAATGACGGAGCGTTGCACCCTGGCACATTCCAAGGTCCAGGCTACACTGAAACCTGGGACGGCCACAAAGTTCAATGGGGAAGGGCTATAATCCAATGCCACTGTAAAACATCAGGGACTGGGACAGTGTAAAACCATTCAGGCTTTCTATTTGGCCTGAAACGAGTGTTGTAAATATAAGGTGTATTTGTCAGTGTTATGATTATTTTAGCTGTCTCTCCACTCTTAGGATGCTCACAACATTGACAAAGCAGGTATGTCACCTATCCCTGGTTTTGAACACAATGTGAGCCTGAAGACAACACAGATAAGGGTGGCAAGATGCCATCGGTCGAGTGGAGAAGCACAACATTTCATGGTGCCAGCCCAAACCAATTAGCTAAGCTAGGATTCAAAGTTACAACATTTGGTTTTCTTGGCCATTATCTTAACACTTAGACACCCAATGTCTAGAAAAGGTAACACAGGTCCCCTTGCACAGTTGAAAAACAGTGGTATCACCCAAGGTTTGTGGACTGATTGAAAACATTTATGTAAATAAAGAATGAAACTATATTAATGATTTTAATTGTGGGGATCAGCCTGACCATGAAGCGATAAACTTTCAGGATTTTACACAGAATTATGCAGAATTCACCACACAGGGACACGTTATTCAACCCTGTGGTGCTCCACAAGAACGTCCTTCCACTTCATTTCACCTCACTTTATCAATATTCCTTAGGTTTCCGCAGAAAAGCCATGGGTCTCCTCTGGGTGCTCCAGTTTCCCCCCATAGTCTAAAGATGTGTAGGTTAGGTGAATTGGCCATGCTACAATTTACCCCATGTTGTCTAGGGATGCGCAGGTTTGGTGGGTCAGCCATGGTAAAAACCCCATGTGGGGTTACGGGGGTGGGGTAGATGGGGGAATGTTTTTTGGAGGCTCGGTGTGAACTTGATGGGCCAAATGGCCTCATTCTGTGCCATGGGGATTCTATGATTCAATGATATTCCTCTTCCAATCTTTCTCCCTCATATACTAATCTAGTTTACCCTGAATTGTATCTATGCTTTTCACCTCAAGCAGTCCATATGATAAAAGTTTTCACATTCTAACCACTCTCTGAGTGTAAAAAGAAATTCTCTTAAATTCCCTTTTGAATTTATTAGTATTTCATATGTGTGGTCAGCAATTTTGATCTTTCCAACAGCAGAAACCTTATTTCAGCATCGACTGCTGGATCCCATTCAGAATTTTAAAACTGGTATAAGGTCACCTTCCATCTTTAATGGGAAGTGATATTTTGGCGGGGCATACAGCTTATCTGATTCCACAGTTTTCCACTTACCAGGTTTTGTTTGAATAACATCCACAGACTACAAGTTAAGACAGTACAGTAAACTCCTGTGCAGTAAAGATTTGCTTCCATTCATGCAAATTGCTCCTTACAGTCATAGAGATGTGCAGGATGGAAATAGACTCTTCGGTCCAACTCGTCCATGCCGACCAGATATCCGAAATTTATCTAATCACATTTACCAACACTTGGCCCAGATCCCTATAAACCCTCCTCTTCATGTACTCATCCAGATGGGTGAAACAATTTTAAGTGAATCATGTGTCCCTATAAGAATCAATATTAAAGCCACAGTTGGGTTCCTTTTGATATTTTACTGCCGGAAAAAAAAATAATGCACAAGTTGAAAAAATGTGCCATACGTATACAACACCGTGCATTCCTTTACTGAAATAATTTGCAAACCAAAATAGATCACCGAGTGTTAACAGTAATACTGTATAAGTTCACATCTACCATTCATAGACTTCAACTTGTCTCTCCTTTCCCACTCTGGCTCTTACTCTCTTCTTTCCTGCTTTCTCTCTCTCTCTCTGTCTCTCTCTCTCTCTCTCCCCCTTTACCAAAATTTCTTTTCTCACTGTTTTTGCCTCCCTATCTCTCCTTTCTCACTTGGTCTCTCTCCCTCCTTTCCCATTCTGTCTCTCCTTTATTCTTCTGTCTCTGTCTCGCACTCTCCTTATCCATAGTATCTCCTTTATCACTCTCTTTCTCTGTCTCACAATACGCTGTCTCCCTTGCACCACAACATAAATTTGCAGACTTCAATAGCTCGCTGTCATGCAAAAATACTCTTGAATTCTCATGGCGTCAGTCTGTTCACAACATCAGTGACGCATAACAGACAACGTAAAACTGGAAATCGTAATGTAGTACAAAGAAACAGGCCTAATTAAGAAAAAATCAAATGAAATAATGTTTAAACAAGGTAATGTTAAATGAGGAATAACCCGTCCAGAGAAAAAGCATTCTCTTAAAATGTTGCAGCGAAACAGTCGCAGACAATGGAATACTATCTTCAACTATGCAACCTTAATAACAAACACTTTGACTGCCCATATAAAAAAATCTTATGTCCAGTATCATAGCAAAAGTGGAAGTTTTCTTTACAATAGCAAGTAAATGAAACATGTTAGGTATTGAATTTGTAGTGAACTTTTAATATTTATGATACTATGCTTAAATACTAAATAGGTAACAGTGTGAATACATAATAAATATTGATCAGCTGTTAGGGCCAGAATCAGGGTCTCAATTCATTTTCAGTTCCAGTATTTATAGCTGTTGTTTTATTAAAATTTGTCAATTCCAAGTGCAGCTTGCAGCTCCCACTGAAGCCGACTTCACACCCACCGCACTCTGTATAACACAGCCAGCACACCTTTATTTACAGACCGGTGTAGCTAGGGACAATCAGTCCAATCTGTGGAAGCTGTGCACCAACCAGGGCAGAGAGTTGGTATTTGTTTGCGGGGAGCCTAGTATTAAGAAATGCAGCAGTTCTTAAAGGACTACCATTTAATTTTCTGCCGTACAATTGTTGTGGCTGGATGCCGTACAGAAAATACCCATCTGTCCAGGAGCATCTGTCCTCTTCAACAAGGATAATCCGAATGTCCACCTGGAGGTACTGTGGCAGAGGTGGCTGGCAACCTGCAGGAGGACTCTTTAAAGTGAACCAATCTACATCAAACGTGCTACACAGCCGCAGGTGCCATGACGTTATAGATGCTTTAGATGAGATGTTGTACCAGTGCCCTGTTTTCCCTGGTAGGACTATACCCACTGGAGTTGGGAAGAATTTGGCCGAGGGGGTTGGGGGGCAGTGGGGGTTGGGGGGGGGGGGGGCGGTGGGGGGGGTGGAGTCTCACATAGAAACCTATAAATTTCTAACAGGACTACACAGGGTAAATGCAGCAAGGTTGTTCCCGATGACTGAAGAGGCCAGAGCCACGGGTCACAGTCTAAGGATATAGGGTAGGCTATTTATGACTGAGATGAGGAAAGATTTCTTCACCCAGAGAGTGGTGAGTCTGCAGATCAAAGGCATCAGAGGGTATGGAGAGAAAGCAGGAACAGAGTGTTGAGTTGTATGATCAGCCATGATCATACTGAATACTAGAGCAGGCTCAAAGGGCTGAATGGCCTACCCCTGGTCCTATTTTCTATGCTACCTGCTCAGATGGATCTAAAAGATTCCATCGCTCTACTTAACCTTCAAAGAACGTGAATGCTGAATTTTCTTTTTCAATTTGTTTATAGGATGTGAACATTGGCAGCTAGGTGACCATTTATTGCGCATCCCTAAGGGCCTAGATTGCTGTTAAAAGTCAATCATATTTCTGTGGACCTGCAGTCACAGGTAGGTCGGTCTAGGCAAGGACAGCAGATTTCAGGGAAGGTATTTCATTGTTCGTGCGAGTCAAGTAATCTGCCAGGTTTCAACGCAGCTCCAAAGATTACTCAGCGCATGAGTAATTGGTACTTGGGTGAGGGACGTTGGCTTGGGAGAGGGTGTTGGTGAAGGACCTCCTTTCCGGCCACTGTATTTGGAGCATTTTGTAAAGGCACCATCGCTGGTGTTTCTCCGATCCAAGTGTCTGAGGCACATAGGAAAGTGGGATCACTGTTGTCTTGTGACCGTGCCATCAGTCTCAGCTTTGAAATCCAGGTCCTCTCATCTTCTTTTCCTCAGTCTCTCAAAGGCTGAGCTAGCACGGGGGAGGTGATTATGAATTCTATCACCATACCTTATTGTTTGTTAAGAGAAGGCTCCCAAGATACTGACAACAACCCACAGTGCCAGCCATCTCAACTGATGACGAGACGTTGTTGTGCTGTAGAGGCTGCTGGAGAGAGACCTTTGCTTTCTGGTGTTTTCAGAGAGGTCCATTTACTCACATGCTTCAGCGAAAGAGTTGACGATAACCTGGGGCTCAGTTTCCGAGTGAGTGTGCACACAAGAGTTAGCTGCAGGCATGAGCTAAATAGCTACGCCCTGAGTGACTTTGATTTCGGATCGAAGGCAATGTAGGCCGAATTGTCTATCATTGACTCAAAACCCAATTGTGCCAGAAGGTTCCTATGAGGACATCAAAATAATGCTTTAGAGGTGCTCCCGAAGCTTCCTTGAGGAAGATCTCCTGTGGCTCACGGGAGAAGTCAGCCTGGGACTGACCAAAATACAGATGGATCATTCCAGAACGCGCATTGAGACATGTCACCGGGAACATGCAGAGGTGAAGTCAAGGTGTTGGAGGGAGCATGCACTCCTCCTGAAAGTTCATCTACTCAACTCCTCAAGTGCCATCTACCCCGACATGTGGCAGAGTTGGCAGACCACATAATGGACTTATGAGCCAATTCAGAAGCCACCACCTCCAAATCAACCAAGCTGAAGCCAAAGCAATTCATCCACCATCCCGAGCGACTGCCAAAGAAAAAGACACTTGAGAGGGACGTTGTCGACTCAGAAAGTGACTTGACATGTCCTGAGTTTGTAAAAGGCTCTACATAAATCCAGAAGAGCCTTGATTAGCAAATTATCATCTTTAACGTATTTCTTGGCCTGGACACTGAAGCAGATTCAATGATAACTGGAAAAAGGCAATTGGATAAACATTTGAAAAAGAACTAAAGCTGAGCTAAAAGGGACAGAGCAAGGATATGGGATTAATTGGACAGCCTCGACAAAGAGCAAGCAAAGGCATGATGGGCTGAATGGCTTCCTTCTGTGCTGTATGATTCTGTGGAATCTCTTTGGCCCCTGAAATTACCTGTTTATAAACTTCATTAAAGACAGAATTGGGATGATGTCATATTGGAAGCATCTATCTTTAAAGGAGAAGGCTGCTTACAAAAGATCTCCACAAGGCTAGCCCAAGTTATAGTGGCAATTGTTACCTTCCATACACTGGAAGAACTCTGTTCACCAGTTTTTGATTTTAATACTCGGAGATTGGTCAGAGAGTCCCCAGTTTCCCCCTACTGTAAACTCTTCCTTGGTCATTGTGGTCGAGGAAATGGGATCTCCCAGAAGCTCTGCTTCCCAGCACCAACCCAAGCCACAAACTCAGCCCCTTCCATGATAGGTGACCCCATAAGAGTGGCAAACTTCAAGTGAAGTGAAGATCTGTAATGCATCCTGATCCCAGTCTTCGTTGGATCTGTTCCTGCTGCATTTCTGCCACCATCATGGTGGAACAGGCCAGCAAAAATGGATCTTAGAAGTTCTCCCATCTTCCTCATTGTTTCTATTGCAGGCCATTAAAATAAATGTCAAGCAAAAGTCATTTCAACATTCGCCTGATGTGATTAATGAAATTGAACCAACTGGACTCTCGGTAAAGCCAGGGTCTGTGGCCTTGCTCATACTGCCTCATCGAATGGAATGGAGTGAATTAATCATCCAGATTCAGTCACACATGGGCTGTTGTTTATTCCATAAATAATACATCAGAACTGCGAGTGTTAGTCAGATTATTAATGTGCAACATCAGTGGCATTTCGGATTAATTGCGAACACGTGACAGGAATGGTTTATGAAGGAGGAATGACTGCCTTTACATAGCAACCTAATAATGCCGTGGAAACACCTTGAAGCACGTTGCACGCACGATGCATTATTGTTGATGCGCAGTAGCTGTTGTTATATAACCGTTGTGATCCCATAAACAGCAGCACAATGAATGGCCTGCTAATCTGGCACGCAACACAGACATCAATCCCTGCTTTAAACTTTCCCTGAAGTGCTGAACTAATATTGTTCATTTTCTCCCTTTCATAATTTCTCGGGGTATGCTAACTAAGAAACCATTCATTCCCTCCTTATCGACTCATAATAATAGGGTGCTGGACGGAACACGGAGGATCAGTTGACTGCAAATCAAGCTTCAAATTCCACAATGCGCTGTGACACTTAAACACTGGGGCCTCTGAGCATCGGAACGCACTTCTTTAGTGATAGTCAGAGCAGAACTGGCAGGGCAATGGAGCACCTCTCCCCAAAAACGTTGACCAGAGCTGGCAGAGCATTGGCACTGCATATTACTCCCCTCAGCTGATCCCGCAGGTACTGGAGATTCCCAGCGGAGAACATTTGCTGATCTGCTGGAGCAAATACCAATGCAATTCAAATATATTTCCAGACACACTCTCTGCATTAAAGGGACTATACAGATGCCAGATGTTGTTGTGGAGCCTCAATGAAGCTCTCAAATTTCCTCCCTCTGCCCTTCCCTTATCCTTTGACCAACACTACCTTCATACCTTCTTAGGCAGCTCGGTGTGACACTCCACTAAAGCATGTTTCCTTGCATTAGAAGTGCTACTTAAATGCAGTTGCTGCTGTTGTCATTCAGGACTGAACGTCATAGTGGAATGGTGAGGATTGAGATTACAGACCACCCATAAACTCACGACTGCTATTATTCTTTGCTTATTTTCACTTCTCCCTGCACTCACTCAATCACTGATATACACACAGAGGCATATGCTGTTCTATGGCCTGGGGTTATAGCCTCATTAGGCAACGTGCAGTCTCTTGCCATGTAGACTCTGCTTGCAGGAATCTCTTGCTGCTGGCACTCTGACATATGGTCCCTTTACTATCTACGCTGGAGCCCAGAGGCTAAAGACCACCAAGCATTCAAAGCCTATCAGCAGGCAGCCCATTTGTATCAGCAGTCGCAGTCATCAACTCACATACATCTTCCCCCAGCATGAATTTCTGAGCAAGAGTGAGGAGCAGCAAGTACAGGTAGAATGTTTTCCCTAATTTCCCTTGAACTGAGTGGCTTGCTGGGCCGTTTCAGAGGGCGAAGATTCAGCTACACTGATGCAGCTCTGGAATTAATATAGGCCAGACTGGGTAAGGACAGCAGATTTCCTTTCCTGAAGAACATTAGTGAACTAACTGGATTTTTACAACAATCACAGAAACAACGAAAATGTTACAATGCAGAAGGATGCCATTCAGCCCACTGTGTCTGCACCGGTTCTTCAAATGATCATCACTACCTGCTGCAAATTACCTGCTTTTTACATATACACTTGCATACTATTTCTCACCAAATCATCATTCAAGACCACCTCAAATGTCTCAATTAAACTGCCTCCACCACATTTCCCGGCAGCACATTCCATACTGTAACTACTCACCATGTGAAAAAGCTTTTTGTCACCTTGCATTTGCTGCTTTTAAAAAAATATTTTAAATCTATGCCCTCTCGCTCTCATTCCTTTCACATGTGGGAACAGCTTCTCCCTATCTACTCGCTATACAGCCCGTTCAGGATTTTGAAAACCTCTATCAAATCTTCTTCTTGTTTTCTTCTGTCTAGGGAGAGCTTTTTCCATCTATCCTGGTCACTGAAATTAGGGTTAGGTTAAGTTTCTAGTCCCTGGAATCATTTTTGCAAATTGCTTCAGCACTCTCTCTCCAATGCATTCACATCTTTCCAATAATGCGGTGCCCACAACTGTATACAGTACTCCAGCTGAGGCCGAACAAGTGACTTATACAAGTTCAATATCACCTCCTTACCCTTGTACTCTACATCCCTATTAATAAAGTTGAGGACCTTATTAATTGCTCTTTCCATCTGTCTTGACACCTTCAATGATCTGTGCACATAATACTCAGGTCCACTGCTCCTGCTCCCCTTTAGAATTGTACTGTGTGTTTTATATTGTCTTTCAATGTTCTTCCAACCAAAGTGCATCACTTCACACTTCTCTGCATTGAACCTCAGCTGCTACCTATCTGCCCACTCCACCAACCTATCAATGTCCTTTCTCCACTGTCCGCCTCAACGGGGAGGTGATGGCCTGGTGATATTATTGCAAGATTCTTACTCAAGAGACTCAACTAATGTTCTGGGGACCCAGGTTTGAATCCTATCATGGCAGATGGTGGAATTTGAATTCAATAAAAATCTGGAATTAAAACTTTAATGATGACCATGAACCCATTGTTGATTGTTGGGGAAAACCCATCTGGTTCACTAATGTTCTTTAGGGAAGGAATCTGGTGTCCTTACCTGGTCTGGCCTACATGTGACTCCAGACCCAAGCAATGTGGGTGACTCTTAACTGCCTTCTGGGCAATTAGGGATGGGCAATGAATGCTGTCCCTGCCAGCGACACCCACTTCCAATGAACAAAGCAAATCCTCACAGTAACAATTCTTCCAAGTTTAGTGCCATCCACAGACTTTGAACTTGTCCTCTGCAGACTGAGATCCAGATTATTAATAATTCAGGAAAGACGAGGGTCCAGACACTGACCTCTGGAGAAATCATCCACTACAAACCTTCCTGCAGCCTGAAAAATTGATAATTACTTTCTGTTTCCTATCACTCAGCCAATTTTGTGTCCACATTGCTACTGTCCCTTTTATACCATGACTTATAACTGTCTTCACAAGTCTGTGGTGTGGCACTGCATCACCTTCTGGATATCCACATCAACAGAGTTAGGCTCAATGAGGATTTCTGTTACCTCTCCAAAGAACTCCAGCAAGTTAGTTAAACACAATTTCCTCTTTAGAAATCCATGCTGACTCTTCCTAATCAACCCACCTTTTCCCACGGGACTCCTAATTCTATCCCAAACAAGCTTTCCCACCACCGATGTTGAACTGACTGGTCTATAATTGCTGGGCTTATCCTTCCAACATTTTTTGAATAAGGTCATAATACGAACAAGGAGAAAGAGTAGCTCATTCGGTCCTTCAAGTTTGCCCTGCCATTCAATAAAATCATGGCAGAACCTCAACCCTTCATTCCTGCATACCCCCGATATTCTTTCGATACTTGGCATCAGGAATCTATCCATCCCTGCCTTAAAAATATTCTAAGATTCTGCATCCACTACCTTTTGATGAAGGGAATTCCAAGATTTGCAATCCTCTGAAAGAAAAAATGCTTCCTCATCTCTGTCTTAAATGGATGACCTCTTATTTTTAAACTGTGACCTCTAGTTCTAGAATCTCCTACAAGAGGAAACATCATTTCAGCATCGACCCAGTCTAATGTTTGCAATTTTTCAGTCGTTTGGTAGCTCCCCTAAGTCCAGGAAAGACTGAAAGAGTGGCCAGCGTCCCTGCAATTTCCATTCTTTCTTCTTTCAAAACCCTTGGTATAGGGTTAGGATTAGGGTTAGGGTCCTGGTTCCGAGCCAACTTTGAGTACTAACAGTCTATCTTCTTCCCTATCAGTTTTAAACTCTTCACATGAAAGAGTTCCCTCCTCTGTCACCACAACCTCAGCAATATCTCCTCTTTTGAGAGGACAGATGCAAAGTATTAATTTAATGCCTCAGCCCTGTGTAAATCCCCTTCGTCTCCAAATAGTCCTACATCTTCTTTCACCAGCCTTTTACTATTGATATGCCTATAGAAGACTCTGGGTCACCCCTTTAGGTTGCCTGCCAGTCTTTTCTCATAATTCCTTTATGCTTCTCTAAATGCCTTTTCACGCCCCCATAAACCTTTGGTATTCTTTTTGGATCTCAATTGTATTTTCTACCTCCTACCTGTCATAAATGCAGTTTTTATTCTTTATCTTAACTTCTACCTCCTTTGTCATCCCGGGAGTTCTGGATTTCTTTGTCCTACATTTCCCATTTGAGCCAATATACCCAAACCATCTGCTCATTAAAAGTGGCCCATTGTTCAATTACTGCTTTTCCCATCGACCGCTTGTTCCAGTTCAATTGCAGCTATCTTGGTTCTTGCCCCGACAAAGTCAGCCCTCCACCAACTGGTTATTTTCCTCTGGATTGTTGTGTGTCATTCTCCACTGCCATCCTGAACCTTATGCTACAATGATCCGAATTGCTCCCCAACTGACAGTTAATCCATTTGGCTCACCTCATTTCCAAGGATCAGTTCCAGCAGCGCCTCCTTTCTTGTTGGACTGGACACACGATGCTGCAAGAAACTTTCCTGAATACAATCTAGGAACACTTGCCTCTCACTGCCCTTTACACTTCCAGTATCCCAGTCTACATTTGGACAATTGAAGGCCCCCATTATAATCACTCTATAATGCTGCTATTTCTCTTTATTTTCCCTGCAGATTTGTTCCTTCATACACTTTTCACTAATTGGTGGTCTACAAAGTACACCGACAAATGTAATTGTACCCTTTCTTCCCCTTAACTCTAGCCAAATTGATTCTGTCCTTGAACCACTTGAGACACCCTCTTTTCCAGTACTGTAATGTCCTCTTTACCCAACTATTCCTCCTCCTTTCCTTCCTTTTCTATTTTTCCTGAATAACTTATACGCAGTAATGTTTAGCACCCAGTCTTAGCCAGGGGCCATGGATTACAAGTGTCAGTGACATTACCAATGCACCGCATCTCTTCCACCACTCTAGTCTGTTTTGACCGCAGAGAGGCCAGCGGTTGAAAACTCAATGAACTTACTTGCAAATGAAGTCAGGCATTTCACCTCCATCATGTAAAGATTCGCCCAGGTGTCACTGCACAAATCCTGGCAGCAACTGTGCAGGATCCCACCACCACAGCTCTGCAGTGGCACACAATGGCATAAGAAAACCTCAGCTGGTTAAGGAGTGCTCGGCAATTACTATGGGGTGACTACATCTTCAGGAAAGGTAACTGAAGGTAATACAGCCACCTCATTTGGTCTTCTTTGCTTGAAACTTTGCTAATTTGGCCTCAGTGATGGGTGGACGAGACAAGTGGTGCACACTGTGTAAAAATGCTTAATAATCTACTCAACTACTTTACTGAAACAGCAAAACCTTGCAGGACAATGTAAAAATGCCACTAACGAACTCTATTAAGTCCCAAGGCTGCAAAATGCCTGCTCATTATGCCCTAATGTGTGGTCACCATACTGCCCTGTCATACAATACAATTCATTAAAGCCCTGAATTAGCTCAGTGTTATTTAACGTTTAAAGATTGATAGCTGAATTGCTGAATCCTATGAAATTTGTGTTCCAATAATCTAAAAAGAAACATGATTCACCACAGCTGGAAGGTAATCATAATTGGCACCAGGTCCCTCTTTGTTACAAATTAACTCTGGATGTGTTATTAATCTAGGCAAATGAGACTTTCTTTCTTCCCAGATAGCTACAGAACTTCAATAATTAGTTTTGATATCGCACTGCTTTTAAAATCAGGCATGTCGTTGCTATCGCTATTCCTGAAAGCTCTGTTTTGAAAATTGTGCATAAGCCACCTCAAAAGGCAAATGAATTTATATAGCACCTTTCATGACCTGCTGGATGTTCATACCTTTGCTGCATGCGCACCTGCAAGCAAGAAATGAAGATGGCGGTCATTGACACAGACAACTGGGAGATAATTGTGGGTGACTGAAGATATTTTCTAACATATCTATATTATTTACACGCCTCTGGAGCACATAGGGCTTGAATCCAGGCCTCCTGGCTCAGCTGGGGACACTACCATTGCACCACAAGAGTCCTGGGATGTCTGGAGGCTGGCTGGAAAGGCACTGGAAAAGGGTGAGGAGAAACAGAAAGCAAGGCTGTCTAAGAAGTGGATGCAGAGAAAACAGAGCCAGTGAATCCTGCACCTTCTCAGGCACTGCCATCACTGGGAGAAAGTGCAATGGGGCTCCTGAGGCCATGTCTGAC
>NC_063338.1:7022443-7038279 GCF_021869965.1 Rhincodon typus
CCGCCACCATCACTGGGAGAAAGTGCAATGGGGCTCCTGAGGCCATGCCTGACACAGAGTTCACCGCCACCATCAAGTTGGCACCTGACAGACGGCTGCTGGAAACAACAAAATCACAGCCTCTGGACGTCAAAGGTCCACCAGGACATTTGAAGAGCTGTCACTGTTTCATTGTATGAAATACATCAGCCAGCACACACACAGCAAGATCCCGCACTGACAATCTGATAATACGCGGATTCATTATTTTTCTTTTAGTGATCTCGACTGGAGAACAAATTGTCAAAAACGCTACGGGGTTCTTCTTCCAGCAACACCCTGCGATGGCAGGTACCAGCAACATCACTCCTGAAAGAGCCAGTTGACAGAGCAGCTCTCCCTCAGTAATGAACTGGGAACTTCAGTCTGAATTTTGTTTCAAGTCTCTGAAGTGGAGCTTAAAACCCCAACCTCTTTTGACTCAGAGGTGGGAGTGCCTTTGAATGAGACACAGCTGATACAAAGCATTTGTGGGAATAAGTAGAACTTCTTTAACAATGTAAGGTGGTGATATTGTAGATTATACACGCGTGCAAACACTCAAGTTGAACAAAGTTTCTGAAAGGCTTCCACTGTTACACAAAGTCAGCATTCACCCCAACAGACTCTTACATTACCAGCCTCTGTTACCCTGTACTGTCGCGAGCCCTGGTAGAATAAAACTGGAAAAATTGTAATTTGCACCTATTTATGATGACTCCCATCAAACAGGAGCTCAACACGCCTGGTTTTGGCACAGTAAAGTCGCTTGAATTTCCACAGCTTTGAGCTCAATCCAAGCAAAGACAGATGGGTTGAAAATATCCTGTCTCAAACAGCTGTCACAGGTCAGCACTTAAATGAGATCTGGCAGTGACCCAGTCTCTAACAAGATCTAAATGAGCCACCTTTCCCTGGTCAAGGTTGAAACATTGGGCAAGGAAAGGGCATTTCACTCTGTACCCTGCTAGGGAGCCAGTCCCCTCACCCTTCAGCTTGAAATTACGTTTTATAATAATTTGCAGGAAGGGCTGAGCTCTTAATGGCGTTGGATCTCAGGGAGCAAGGATGGATGGAGGGATCAATCTCCAAAAAGACTGAGGAAGGAGAAAGAAACAAAGGGAAGCAATGAAAATGACCAGTGGTGGGGAATGTGGGGGCAGGGCAACTTGCGACCAGAGCTCATAAGATGTCGTGAGCTTGCATCTTAAGTAGTGCTGTGCCCTAATCAGGAGTGACTCGGAACTTATGCTGGTTTGCCGGAAGTACGCCTGGTTAGGATCAATGACGATGAACTGCCAGCAATGAACTAATGATCCTGCTTGAAGTGCTCAAGCAAGCATCCCTATGATTAAAGCAAAGTCCCATCACTGCTGGGCGCTTGGGTCACTGTGGAAACGACGACTAGAAACATTCCATCTTTGTGCCTGATATTAAATAGGCTTGCATGGAAAGGAAGACAGGGCCAGCTCAGAGATGAGAGAAAGCAGTCATGAAAAAGCAATCAACCTTGCTGCTGATTTGTCCAATGGGCCTTTAGTTGGATATCTGATTTAAATTACAATAGTCTGGCCCCTGAATACAGATTATTGAATGGCACATGGTGCAATCCCGATTTCTGATCCTTAGATTCATTGATGATAAGCAACAGAATTTAGGTCTGAATTACTGCCAAGGGGAACTCGTTGATGTATTATGTCAGAAAATGGATGTTCCTCTTTTTTGACCTGGGTTCATATATATCCCAGATGAAGGCCGGAATTCTCCTTTCTGTACAAATGCACAATATTCTTCATGAGGTGTGTTTGGAACTAATTTAACCTAATTCCTAATAGATACCTAGAGTGAGAAACTGCTTTGAAATATAATTTTAGTGCTGGTGCAATTCTAGGCATGTAGGCCACACATCTCCAAACCTGGAAAATCATAACAAACTGCATGTCCCTTTGGCAATTTGCAATTGCAGCATTCCAAGTGTACCCAACTAGCTTGTGCTTGCAAACCCCAAAACAGTGTCCAACATTAGATGCGATTCTGCAACTGGTCAACATTTGCTAAATAATCTTGATTGTGCTAAGAATTATGACGACAACCAATTTAAGATTATGAAGTTTACACATCGGCACATACGTGTGCACTGGAAGTTCCACATATTAAAACATAGGCCCCTGTTCTTTGCAGAAAGTAAGAACATGTATACACATTGTGCCCGTTTCAACTGAACAAAATAAATGAGGTTCACTCCACAGGCCACTGTTTGACCAATCAGAATCACCCTGCCTGGTTTAAATTTGAAAACAAAAATTCAGTAAGTGACAGTCATCAACTACCTATTGCAGTCTCCATGGGAATGCTTCTGTCAATCAAAGTTCACTTGACAACTAATCGGCACTCTCTTCTCGTATTGTAAATGTTGGTGTTCCCCTTGGATGTGTATTCTTGTGAAATGTCCTGATGAGTGCAAGAGGAAAAGTGACTTTTTTCTGCAATGCTTAAATTTTGCACTAATCAAGGACTATTTCTACAACTAGGAAATTAACGTATTCAATGGAAATAGAACAAAACTATTTTTGACGCCCTAAAATACAGCTGGTATTATTCATAATGGTGCGCTGGAATGAGATCTTTACTTCCTTCAGGACAATTCTGTACAGTTGGCAACTCTAGTATAGATGCTCACAAGAAATATGGAAGAGTTAGTATTGAAGTTGCATCATTAGACTGGCAGTATTGTAATAGTGTATCCTAGGGAACAGAGAAGAGGAGACTCCAGGATGATATTAGGGGGTTGACCATCATGCATGAGCATTAGTGTAAGAAATAAGCACCATTTGCAAAAGCGGTTACAGCAAATCAAAGCACCCTATCTGAGCATACTCGTCTCCCAAACATTGGACTCTGTTAACAGCAATTCAGCTCGGGAGCGCGATGTAGTTTTTCATATGCAAAGAAAAATATAATCCTCTCAATTAGCTTTTAAATCATATCTGCCTCTTCAAACATAGCAAGCAGTGTAATCCAAACACACAAAACCATCTGGAAATTCAATGCGCAATTATGAAGACAAGTTGCAGCATTTAATGCTGATTGTGTATCCAATTATAAATGCAGATGATAGTTATTCACACAGATTCTTGACAGTGATAACATGAGCTCGTTCTCGTGTAGCAGGCGGTTTAAGAGTGAGTGCAGCGTGAAATTGGCCGTTAATATAGCAAATCACCCCAAAGAGCTTCAGAAGAGCATCTCCAAACAAAAGGAGCTATGCAAGGAGATATCAGGGCATCTTATTCCAAGAGGTAAGTTTAAAAAGCAACGTAATACAAGTGAGAGAAGTCAAGAGAGTTTTAGGTAGAGAATACTAGTACTTGAGACCTAACCAACTGAAGGCAATAGTGTGGAGGAATGGAAAACTACTTGAGAAAGCATTTAGTTTACATGGTGCATTGTCCACATGGTGTGTGTTTGTCTTAGTTGGGGCTGAACATAGAAATTAGGAGCAGGAGTAGGCCATTCGGCCCTTCGAGCCTGCTCAGTCATTCAATAAAATCATGGCTGATCATCCAATTCAGTCCCCTGTTCCTGCTTTCTCCACATGTCCTTTGATACCTTTAGCCCTAAGAAATATACCCAACGCCTTCTTGAAAATATACAATGTTTCGGCCTCAACTCCTTTATGAGGCAGAAAATTTCACAGGATTGCACTTTCCAGGTGAAGAAATTTCGCCTCATTTCAGTCTGAAATGGCCTACCCTGTATCCATTGATTTTGAATCCTTGTTCTGGGATCACCAGTCATCGGGTTCATCCTTTCTGTGTTTACCCTGTCTAGCCCTATTAGAATTTTCTGGGTTTCTATGTGATCCGCGCCACCCCGAACCCCACCCCCCGCCGCCTTCATTCTTCCAAGTCCAGTGAATATAGACTTAACCAACCCAGTCGCTCTTCATTTGTCAGTGCTACAATCCCAGAAATCACCTCTGTGTTGCTTACAAGTGCTAATTCATAACGGGTTTTTCAGTGAACCTATGTGGCTTTGCAGGCAGGTGATGCAGCTCTCAAATCTCAAGACCGCCCGCTACTTCCATTTCTCTGCAGTGGTTGTGAGGTTTTGTCATTTCCCAGCCGGGGTGCTAAATGGAAGCAGCTCAGCAGACTGCAGTACACTGGCACAAGGGCTGAACAATCAATACGCCCATCTCTTTCTGCCAAAAACACACTGCCTCGCAAATCAACATGAGACAGAGACAGAACCCTGTCATGGGCAGCCTTGGAAAGCAGGGACTGACCTCTCGCCCAGGCCAAAGGAGGAAAATATGCTGAGGTCCTGCTCCAGGAATAAAACGCGGCAGGGTGAAAAACAGACAAAATACTTCATTTGAAGCCAAGTATAAACAGGTGAGAGGCCCAATAATGTTGTTTTTGTCCAGTCAGATGTTAGGGGTGGTCTTTCAGTGGTACTGGACCCACTGACACCACGTTTGTTCACTAGTCTTCACATTCTAACCTCTGCCACAGGACTACACAGATACCTCAGGCACGAAGCGCTCCCACCCAGCGATGAGGGATCAACTGTGGTTGAAGCCATTCAGAGAGGTGTTTTACCCCTCGCCCCGGAGTGTCAGTTCAACCCATGTACAATATAGTGCTTCAGACCCCTACCAATGCTGTCCTTTGGTGGTGTTCCTTGTGTTATTATTAGCTTGGCATCACTCAATCCTTTATGCCTCCTTGGTATTAACCAGCAAAAAGGGAATGATGTTCATGGGTACAGTGCACAATGCGGGTTGTGATGGAACATACTGTACTCATTCAGATCAGTACTAGCTTACATGATTGCTTTCCATGCCAACACAAAGCAGGACACAATGATATTGCCGTTGCTGCACCTCCCACAATCATCACCCTGGGGTTTCCATTGATGAGAACTGAACACCTCCACCTGTAAGTCTTTGTCCAAGCCACACGTACAGGTGCTGACTTGCTGTTCATTCACTGTTGCTGGGTCAAAATAGGTTAGGGGCGGCACGGTGACACAGTGGTCAGCGCTGCTGCCTCACAGTACCAGGGACCTGGGTTCAATTCCAGCCTTGGGTGACTGTCTGTGTGGAGTTTGCACGTTCTTCAGTGTCTGCATGGGTTTCATCAGGGTGCTATGGTTTCCTCCTACAGTCCAAAGCTGCACAGGTTAGGTGGATTGGCCATGCTAAATTTCTCTGTAGTATCCAGTATGTGCAGGCTAAGTGGATAAATGCAGGGATAGGGTGAGGGGGCTGAGTCTGGGTGGGCTGCTCATTGGAGGGTTAATGCAGAGTTGATGGGCCAAATGGCCTCCACCTGCATTGCAGGGATTTATTATTCTAAAATGCTGGAATTCAATTCCAAACAGCAATGTGCATCACAGACTGCAGCGATTCAAGAAAGTATACTTACAGTACTGTTAGGACCTGAGCTCCAAGACCACCTTCCAGGAGATGAAGGTCATTGAAAGGTGCTGTCTGAGGAGGCTTAGTGAATTACTGCATTGCACACTGCTGCCGCTCTGTGTCAATGGTGAAAGCAGTGAATGTCAAACATGGTGATGGATTGTTAATCAAGAGGGCTACTTTGTCGTGGATGGTGTCAAGGTTCTCAAATATTGTTTCCTGTGGTATAAATTGTTGCAATGGTTTGAAATTTGTCTTGATGAGCGCAAAATGAAATGCTTCGGTAGCAGGTCTCTTCATAATTCTCTGATAACTCAATCACTTTCCATTAAATCCTCACTTTGCTTCTTTTTAGTGTATCCCACTTTGTTCATATTTCTTCAGCACAATTGCAAAATTTGGCCAAATGAAATGGCTGTAAGAACACAGAAGACCTTGTGTACACTGCCATACCCATACACCCACCAGGAAACTCATAGTTCACGTACTGAGAGAGTCCGACTGCACTTTAGTGGACCGCAAAATGGCAACACACTTTGGATGGAGCTGTCAATGCCGTTCCCTGTTTTTAACGTTCTATCTGCTATGCTTTACTAAAAAAGAAAAGCCATCCTGTGGTGATGTCAGGATTTTTATCAGTAAGGATATTAAGGAATATGGAACCAAAGAGAGTAAATGGGATTAAGATCCAATTCATTCACAATCAAGTTAAATGGTGGAACAGGCTCTGGGGGTCAATAGCCTCCTCCTATTCCTGAGGGTTGCAGCAAAGTTCCAAGACCTGGGCTAAACTGGTGGAGCCGGCTTGACTGAAAGGTGAGAAAACATTTTTTTAATACAAAACCACATCTTCACTAGAATAGCTTTCCCGCACTTTGCACAGTTCAAATTATCCTAAAATGCAGCATCTGTGATGTGGACAAGTGGTCACATAGGAATATTACTCCCAGGTACGTGCACCAAGCCTAGTGCCAGAAATTGTTTGTGGGATGATCTCACGCCATTAGTTGGGGAGCTAACATAATTATCTCAGATTCTGTAAATAGCATTCCTATTACTCAGCCAAAGGCAATATCATATGGTGATCCAGTGCCATATTTAAGACAGGGCCACTGTGGTAGGGGAAAATGGTGGTTTTGTGATATCAAGAGATCCAGGTGAATGTTCCAGGGACACAGGATCAAATCGTATCACATGGCACTTATATTCAATTGATAAAAAAAAATCCGGAATATAAAACCAGTATCAGTTATCCTGACCATGAGAACTGTCATCGATTGCTGTAAAAACCCATCCAGATTACTCAAGTCCTTTAGGAAAGGAAATCCGCCACCTTTTCCCAGTCTAGCCTACCTCACCCACAGCAAAGCAGTTGACTCTTAATTGCCCTCTACATACAGTTCAAGGGTAATTAAGAGTGGGCAATAAATGCTAGCCTTGCCATTGACACCCACAATACATGGAAGAATAAAGGAAATAAATGCTGGTCATCTTTGTCAGCACATGAAGACTAGCACCCTTAGGCAAGGTAAAGGAGGGCTACCAGTATCTGTAGAGTCATCTGTCAACAAGAGTGATTGCCTTGGAGAAAAAGGAAAATGAACACAGTTTTAGAAGACTGGTCTACATAATGCTGTTTTCAATCTTGAAATGTCCAAGAAATTGCAATAAGTAATCGGTTACTTCTCTGTTAACCTGCACTCAATTAAACTTATTCACTGTTCAGTAGTGTATCAGCTGTCCCAACTGAGTTACAGCACATGAAACTCCCACTTATACTCAACATAAATTGCTTAAAATGACAATGAAGCTCCCAACACTGCACTTAATCATGAAGATATAGATCGCGATACGGTAAGCATATCCTTCAGGTTCTCAGACAAGACATTTCGAAATAACCAAGAAATATCAAACTCCATCAACTGCAATTAAACCTCAGTATATTAGTTAGTGCAAGCTTTTTCAAAGGACATCTGTTGCCAACTCATACCTCCAACTTGAGCAAACTCTGGTTTTCCACTGAATTTTGTAGCATTTCCATCTCTCCAAGTTTTTCAATGTTTTTGAAAGCTTTTATCAGCATGTATATGGGTTAGCGCTGCTGCCTCACAGAGCCAGGTCCCAAGTTTGATTCCACATTTGGGTAACTATCTGTGTGGAGTTTGCACATTCTCCCTGTGTCTACGTGAGTTTCCTCCAGGTGCTCTGGTTTCCTCCCAATGTCTAAAGATGTGCAGGTTAGGTGGATTGGCCATGGGAAATGCAAGGTTACAGGGATAGGGTAGACGAGTGGGTCTGAACAGGATGCTCTTCAGAGGCTCAGTGTGGACTTAATGGGCCGAATGGCCTGCTTCCACACTGTAGGGATTCTTTGATTCTATCTGGTTGAGGTGTGGGGGGTGGGGGGTGGGGGGAGGTGGAGTTGTTTTCTCATCCGTAGGTTGGTAAGGGTTGGAACTCATTGCCTTCAAGAGGACTTGAAGCAGAAACCTAAATCAATTTAAAAGGTAGTAGGAACTGCCGATGCTAGAGTCAGAGATAACACAGTGTGGAGCTGGAGGAACACAGCAGGCCAGGCAGCATCAAAGGAGCAGGAACGTTGATACTTTGGTTTGGGACCCTTCTTCAGAAATGGGGGAGGGGGAAGGGAGCTCCAAAATATGCTTCCTTCCCCCTCCTCCATTTCTGAAGAAGGGTCCCATCCAAATCATTAACTTTCCTGCTCCTCTGATGCTGCCAGGCATGCTGTGTTCCTCCAGCTGCACGTTGTGTTATCAATTTAAAAGGTGTTTGGATACACACCTGAATTCCGTAAACTTTCAGGGATATGTACCAAATGCTGGGAAATGGGATGAGGCTGGATGGCCTCGCTTTTCAGCCAGCGCAGACATGATAGGCAGAATGGCTGCTTCAGTGCCATCAACGTTGCCACGTTTTCTAAATGTCTGAAGAGGTGAAACGTGCAAGAATGTGGAGAGACAGAAAGGGAGCTGCAGTCTGTGCAATGCACTGTAGCAGGGCCAGCATGGACTTGATAAGTCAAAGGGCTTTCTTCTGTTATGCGATGATTCCATGAGTCTGTTCTATATAATGTCTTCAATATGCTTTGTCTGGCTTGTGTACCCATCTTTTCTACTTTAAAGTCAAGGGATCCCAACCTTTATGAATGAAGGAATTTATGCAGAAATTCTATAAAATACAGGTTCGGCCTCAGCTGGACTATTGAAGCCAATTCTGTGCACCATATTTCAGGAAAGGTGTTAAGGTCTTACAAATAGTCCAGTAAGATTTTATCAGGTATGAAGAATTTTAGTTACATTGAACAATTTGTTAACCTCGGATCATCCTCCAAAAAAAAAGGCAGCATGAGAAACTTTTTAAATACACAAGGAATTTTTCATACACACAAGTTGTTGGGTTCAGAAACACACTGTAGATTAAGGTGATGGGAGCAGATTCAATTATTACTTTAATAAAAAAAAATCAGATACCATATGTGCCTATATAAAAATTGAGTTTTGAATACGAAAGGTGTATTTCCCCCATGAGTGGGGGCATTTCCCCCATTCGTAAGGTAATTTTCCAGATTGCCCACCAATCAGCTTGTTAAGAGCTAATAGGTGAGTGCGAACTATTACCTCGCCCTATCACAGGCCTTGATACTGAACAACCAGGGCGCCTGAAGCTGCTGGCCAATCAGAGGCTGGCAGCTTCTGGGTCCTGAAGTCCACCAGTCAAATCTACAAAGGTAGAAACCATTGTTCTGGAATGGAAAGGTCACTCGACTCTAAACGTTAATTCTGTTCCTTGCTCCACACACAGTGCCAAGTTTTTCCAGCAATTTCCATTTTCCTTTGTTTCAGATCTCCAGCATCTGCAGTTCTTTGTTTTAATACAGTCAAGGCCTACATCTAGGGTTATCCACTGGCAGGAAGATGCGCGTCGTTTATCCTCTTCTCACAGGATGGGGGTGTCGGGGAGAAGGAGCACTGAGGTGGTGACAGGCAAGGCCAGAGGTTATTTTACACAGCACACCACCTTGCCCGCCATACGTGTCTCTGACTGCCCTGAGATTGGGGCAATTGGATCATTCCCCCTGCCCCCAACTCAATAGGCAGGTTTCCATGGTTTCCCTATCACCAGCAAACCGGCCACATGTTTCACCAGCTGGGAAGACAGAGAGGTAATGTGTGCAGGTCCTGAAGTGACCATTTATTGGCCACATAAAGGAAGAAAGTTGCCCATGGACCTGCTACTCACCCAGCGTTTAAATGGTGGAAAAACTGGGGGCAGGGGGAGCAGGGGAGATGTCTGTTCACTTTCTGCCCCAGGGCTAACATGTCCCACCATTTCCTGCTTCACCATCTCTCTGACTACATCCAGGGTGGGGAAAATTATGCCCTAAATTTTTAGTCAATAGAGGATCAACGTTTACCTAAGTAAAATTTTGCAGAGGGTGAAATAACACAGCCCCTGTCCCCCTCACCAAACAAAATAATGCAAAAGACCCAAGAGTATTTTCAATATTGAATTGAACAACCACCTTTGATGGTGAGCTATTCCTTGATTCTACCAATGAATACATTTGCACCAGGATGAGTTTGACTTCAGCAACAAGGAGATGGTAAGTACAAAGCCTTTGGACATGTTGGCAAAGTTTGGAGTTCATCTGTACACGAGATATATGAAAAAAATGACTTTTTGTTTGAGAAGCGGGGGTCAATGTTTACCTAAGATCAACCATTTCATGAATATATACTGTTAATGCACCAGAGGAAATTTTTTTAGGGCAATAGTGTGTGGGATCAACTGAACATCTGTTTAAATAAATCTATTTTTTCATTGTGTGTGAACTCCTATGATTCTATGAATCTATGTAAATGCTACAAGCCTAATAGGGCGTGGCATGTTGGCTCAGTGGTTAGCACTGCCTCATAGCACCAGGGACCCAGCCTCCGGTGACTGTCTGTGTGGGGTTTGCACATTTTCCCCGTGTCTGTGTGGGTTTCCTCTGGGTGCTCCGGTTTCCTCCCCCAGTCTAAAGATGTGCAGGTTAGATTGATTGGCCATGCTAAATCACCCTTAGTGTCCAGGGGTGTGCAAATTAGGTGAATTAGCCATGCGAAATCCAGAGTTATCAGGCAGGGGTGGGTGAGTCTGGGTGGGATGCTCTTCAGAGAGTCAGTATGTGGACTTGTTTTTTCCATACTGTGGGAATTCTATGATTCTATAATATTTGACAATGAACAGCAAACTAAAGGAAAATTGCACTTAAAGAAACAGAGTTGATGCTGTAGATGTCATTGCCAATCATTGCATGCATGCTTACAAACATTGTCTCATCACCTTGGCACCCTTTTGTTAGCGCTGTATTTTCCAGATTACAGTGCTCCAATTCCTGAATATGGTGTTAAGTGGCATTTTCTTGGGTCTAAACCTTGATGTCTCAATGTACATAAGATTGCCCTCTACATGTAAGTTTAATTTGCTCACCTGTAGGGAAGTACCCTCCACTTCCACCAAATCCACTGCACAACCAAGTTCCCTATCTGATCTGCACCTAATAGCTGTGATTGACTACATATGAGCTTGTCCTACAACCAGAACAAAGATATGCAGATTTGGCAGATTGGCCATGCTAAGTTACCCTGAAGTGTCCAGGGATATGCAGGCCAGGTGAGTTAGCCGTTTTAAATGTTGGGATAGGATGGAGTGCTCTTCGAAGAGTCTGCGCAGACGTGATGGGCTGAACATCCTCCATCTGCACTGTAGGGATTCTGTGATTGTACCTAAGATGTATATAAGGAATGTGAGCATACTCTAACATTGTGGCATCATCTTCATTGTCCATTTCCAGGTACCCCAATTAAATCTTTAGCCAGCTGAACATCCCATTGCTCACCGCTATGGAAATATTGAATTCACAGATCAACAAAATCCAGAATACTTCATAAAATGGTGGAATATTTTGTCATTTGTTTTAAGTGCATTGCTTTAATTAATTGAGTAGTCAGCCTATTGTGACAAACAGTTGGAGTCCCCTGTGAAATATGCCTTCAGGGCTCCAACTGCAGGAGTCAGTTCAAATTTCCTCAAACACCAGCTTTTAACCCTTGCGCAGTCACCAGACTGACAAGTAATTAAAAACGAACAATTTCCACCCATCAAATCTTTGGAAATTAGTCAGGAGCCATCTGTTTGTTCATAAGGCCCCCTGTGCAACTTTGCTGCTTGCTCCTAACTCAGTGTAAAAATTGCCAGCATAAGGATTATTATTGTGTAATTTTTAATTAGGTAAACCAAATGTTTGGATCACCAGCCATAGAGAAGTGCCATTTCCCTCTCTGTGCTGAGGATTCACCATGTTGCTGGAAATTAAACAAAGCCAGTCATCTCCTTCTTTCGTTTACAAACCATTTTTCTTTAACTTTAGGATTACATTTTGTTAGAAGAGCCTACCAATATTTGCAATTTTGGATTTATTTATTGATCAATCTTACTTTGGTAGGCGTCAAAATTCATTAGAGGGCTTGCTTTGTTGCTGATTGAAGTCACTACCAAAATCATGGCAGCTTTAATGAGGTTATGGGAAGGTGTGGAGGATGTAGAAAGGCCCTTGTCCCAGTGAATTTATCTGTCTCGGACTCCAGCACAGTATCGAGAGACGTTCTCAACTCATCTCACGCTCTTAGTTCCATCAGCAGAGCTATCTGGCCATTCCATGCTTTGTTTACTCTTTAAACCAAGGTGCTCTTTCTCCCTTAGGTTATCTTTTCAAAGGGAGTGTTGAAATCCAAAACTAGGGCAATCGGACAGTCGTAAGGAATTGAAATAAAGGAGAAAATTCTCTAGTCAACAAGTAGTGGAAGTTGTGAGAGATGTCCTCAGCTGGTTCTGAAGAAGGGTCACTGGACCAGAAACGTTAACTCTGCTTTTTCTCCACAGATGCTGGCAGATGTGCTGAGTTTTTCTAGCAATTTTCTGTTTGTGTGTCCTCAGCTCGTATCTGGTTCTGCTGGGACCTTCTTTGGGTCAATACGCTGCCAGCTACCTTTCTTGAAATATTAGTCTACAGGGCTTACTGGTATTAATTGATGAAGAATCAACCATTCATAAGTCTTTGGCCACAAGAAGTATTTTATTACATACTAACAAAGATAACAGGTTACATTTACAATTATATTACAGCGAGACATGCCTTTGGCTTGTTTGCTGGATAGAATCACACTCTAATGTTTGTTTGTTTCTTCATATACTACCATACAGAACTGAACTGCTTTAGTGACTGTGTATGTATATAAAGACATTTTTATGAATAAAGTATACTTTTGAAAAAGAATTACAGCAAGACATTGGTATCTCCTAAAAGATACCAGGTTTACCTAAATTACATGGTTGTTTACAAGAAAGGTAAGATAAACTCGCTGGAATCACTATAACAGACATCTAGATCTAACTAGATCCTCCCAGAGATATGGAGTGAGACAAAGGCTTATTATTAACCCTTCCAGGCCAAATGTTTTATACAACAATGAGAATGTGGAATTTGAAACCACATGGAGTGGTTGAGGCAAGCAGCACAGATTCATTTAAAGAGAAGCCAGATAAGCAACATGAGGAAAAAGGAATTGAAGGGATTGCATGAAATAGGGGTACGAAGAGAATCATGTGAAACATAAGCCCTGGCATAGACCTGTTAGGCTAAATGGACTGCTTTTGTGTTTATTTTATTCTATATAATTCAATGCCTTTCCAAATAGTGCTGCAGTACTTCATACACTGGGGCACTGTGTTCGTGGACATTGAAGTCATAGGCTTTAATATGAGTGTCTGCCTTAGGGACATTATAATCCACAGTGGAAGCTCCAATGCCTGTAACTGTATTGACTTTGCACAGCAGCCATGTACAAGGCACATGAAAGAGCCAAATTCCATGCAGATTAAAGGAGCTCCAAGTAATACCATAGTGTATTAAAGAATGAATTTTTGAATTCATATAATGACTATCCTACTCATTTAGAACATCCCAAAGTGCCCAAAATCCAACACAATTTCTGAAGTCTAATCACTGGCTGCAGTATTAGAAGCAAGAGAGGCTACTTTCAGATGCGAGGCTCTCATAAACAATAAAATACATTCCTATTAGTAGTCTTTAAAAAAACAGTCACAGTGATTTGGTGGTGGAAAAACCATTCGGTTATGTATGATAGCACTGTCGATATATATATAAAAAATACATTTTTACATCATCTCGGAGTCACCTCCCGACTCCCCAAAGGCCTGTCCACCATTTACGAGGTACAAGTCAGGAGTGTGATGGAATACTCGCTCACTTCTGCGTATGAGTTCAGCTCCAACAACACTCAAGAATCTCAACACCATCCCGGACAAAGCAGCCCGCTTGATTGGCTCCACATCCACAAACATTCACTCCTTCCACCACTGACCCTCAGTAGCAGCAGTGTGTACTATCTATAAGGTACACTGCAGCGACTCATCAAGACTCCCGAGATAGTAAACTCTAAACCCACGACCACTTGCATCCAAAAGGACAAGGGCAGCAGATACTTGCGAATATACCACCAGGTGCAAGTTCCCTTCCAAGCCACTCACCATCCTGGCTTGGAAATATATCACCGTTCCTTCACTGCTGCTGAGTGAAAACACCACACTGGCGGCAGCAGTTCGAGTTGTCGGCTCCCGATCACCTTCTCAAGCGGCGTTAGGGATGTGTAATGACATTGCTTTGCTCGCAAGGCCTGCAACCCGTGGAAGAACAAAAAAAAAGGGACAATCAATGGTCGTGTATCTGGGGAGAGCTTCCCTGGTTTTCTTCAAAATATTAGCACTTTCTGGGAGTTTTTGGGTGCACCTGAGAGGACTTGGAGTTGGTCTCAGTTTAGACCTGCATATTCAGCACCTTCTTCAATGCGTGACTGTAATCATTTCTGCATCAAAGGTCTTCTAGATTTAGCGATTCTAAGTCAATGATACTGAAAGAATGGCCAAGAGTGCACGAGTGGCACTTGTCCTGCATTTCTTTTGCGACATCGACCTCTTGACCATTTGGTGAATGGCCTGAGATTCAGAGCTGTTCCGTCTCCAGCAGATTAAACGGCTTCTCCGACTAAGGTGAAAGAACCCCGTGAAAACAGAACTATTGTTTCCGTTGGGTTTTAACCCGCTCTGTCTGGCTCTACTTGTCAACTGTCTATAGAGGCATGACTGAAATCATTGCGCAGCGTCTCAAATCCCCTAACTCCAGGGTCCTGCATGTCGCTGCAGGGCCACTTAGGGAACCACTGCTGCACACTGCTCCCTCTCTTGTATCAAGCTATCTCAGTAATTATTTAAACATTCTTTGTACCAATCGCATGCAATTACTAACGATACAAGCCAACAGAGCGAGCATCTCTTCTGAAGGAAAATCCTGTGCTTCCGTTTGGGGTTACCTCCTTAACGAGAAAGTGGAACAAAGAAGTAGCTTCTCTTACACTGAAGCGACGAAAAGGACATGAAACGTTCAGCAACTACAGAAAACGTCAAAGCACTCTTCAAAGGAGAAACAAGTTTACGATAAATAGCGAGCTCTGTGCCTTCATTCTGTTGTGAAATTTTATTCTGACCTCTAAATTGATGGTACAGCAATTTCAAATTGCAAATTCAACTTTAAAAAAATCACCGCTGCAACGAGGAGCTCAATGAAACCTAATTGATTAATGGGTAGTTGTACCAGCTTATAATTCTCACCATACAGCCTCTTCCCCACCCTTCAGAGTGAGAGGCTGAGGATAATTGGACCAGAATATGCAAACATAAATCAGTTCTCATTTTAAAGTAATAACATATTGTCCTTACACTTGCATTTCTATTCTAAATTCTTATATCTGCAATTGGCTATGTAAACTTGCCACCTACTGTCGGTGCTTTCCATTAAAATTACACACAATCAGACAGATACACGTACGCACAAACAGACACATGCATAGCAAACAGCATAGGAGCACATTCATAAATAGAAGGATAACAAGATGTACAGCTGGATGAACACAGGTAACTATAGGCCAGTTAGCTTAACTTCAGTAGTGGGGAAAATGCTTCAATCTATCATTAAGGAAGAAATAGCAAGACATCTGGGTATAAATTGTCCCATTGGGAACACCCAGCATGGGTTCATGAAGGGTAGGTCATGTTTAACTAATTTGGAGGAATTCTTTGAGGACATTACTTGCACGGTGGACAATGGGGAACCTGTGGATGTATGTACCTGGATTTCCAGAAGGCATTTGACAAGGTGCCACACCAAAGGCTGCTACGTAAGATAAAGTTGCACGGTATTACAGGTAATGTATTGGCATGGGTAGAGGATTGGTTGACCAGTAGAAAGCAAAGA
>NC_063338.1:7038679-7085949 GCF_021869965.1 Rhincodon typus
TCCAGACCCGAAATGTCAGCTTTCCTGCTCCTCTGATGCTGCTTGGCCTGCTGTGTTCATCCAGTTCTACACCTTGTTATCTCAGATTCTCCAGCATCGGCAGTTCCTACTATCTCCATAAATAGAAGGAAGTGTCTTCGGAAAGCTAGTAGGGTGCTTCTGTACCAACAATCAACCATATTCTACTCTTGCTGGTCTTTGCAAAGGCAGTGGATTTGCAAACAAAACAAGCAAAAGATGTTAAGAAAAGAAATTAAATGCTACCCTTAACCCTGTTTGAAAAATATGATCAAAACCCAAAAGGACTGCAGATGCTGAACAAAAAAAGAAGTTGGTGGAAAAGCTCAGCAGGTCTGGTAGCGTCCGCGAAGTGAATATCAGAGTTAACGTTTCAGATCCGGTGACACTTCCTCAGAACCGTCTTAACCTTAACAAAATGTTAACTGATTTTCACTTCATCGATGCTACCAGACCTGCTGAATTTTTCCAGCAACTTCTGTTTTTGTTCTTGAAAAATATGTCAATTGAAAGTAAAGACTTGACTTATGTTGCACCCTTATGTTGCTCCACATGTTGCAACCTCAAGATGTCCCAACGTGCTTTACAGCCAATTAAATACATTTTCAGTCACCCACTGCAATGTAGGAAATTCAGCAACTAATTTGTGCACAGCAAGGTCCTACATACAGCAATGTGGTTAAAAACCAAATAATCCATTTTAGGGACTTTGGTTATTGGAAGAACACAGGGGATAGCCTTAAAAGTAATATTGTGCAATCTTTTATATCCAACTGAGAGGACAAATGGGTTCTTCTTGGTTATAAACTAAGGACATCCAGAAGACATGTCCACTGCTGCTCAGCTACAAGTAGAGTTCCTTCAGATTATACATTTCAATCAAAACTTAGGTGGAATTGTTATATACCCAAAAAAATATAATTGAATAGAATACCTTGAAACCTTGGTGATATAATATTAATGAAAAAAGAAAACAGAATTTTGGGCCAGGAGGTGGATAATTCACTGATATTCAAACATCTACGCGATAACACTTGTCTTCTGTGGCACATGTCATGCTCCTAACCATCAGTCAGAAGTCTGTGAGTTCTAACTCCCAAGTTACTGAGCTGAGCATAACACTTTGAGGGCATGCTACACTCTCACTGTCTTTCAGCTGAGGAAACTAAAGCCCTGCCTCAAATGGATTACAAAAGATTCCTGATGTTACTTACTTCAAAGAAGAGTAGCGGAGATGCCCTTATCAATAAGTAATGGCATGATGGCTCAGTGGTTAGCACTGCTGCCTCACAGCAACAGGGACCCGGGTTTGATTCCACCCTTAGGTGACTGTCTGTGTGGAGTTTGCACCTTCTCTGTGTTGGTTTCCTCGGGGTACTCCGGTTTCCTCCCACAGTCCAAAGATGTGCAGGTTGGGTGGATTGGCCATGCTAAATTGCCCATAGCATCCAGGGATGTGCAAGCCAGCACGGTTACACGGATAGGGTGGGAATTGGGTCTGGGTGGGATGCTCTTCGGAGGGTCGGCGTGGACTTGACGGGCTGAATAGCCTGTTTCCACACTGTGGGGATTCTACGGAGTATCCTTTGTTCAGCACTCTGTCCCAAGAAGGTGGTGGAGACTGTATCATTGAATTCATTCAAGGGTTACGTGGAGGTCAGACAGAAAAAATGCAACTGAGATCACAACCAGATAAGCCACCATCTTATTGAATGACAGAGCAGTTTCAAGGGAAAATGGCCTACTCCTGCTCCTATGTCTCATGTACCTATGTCCTGAAACCAAATTATCTGCTCATTCTCACAGAGAGACATGTGGGAGCTTGCTGTATACAAATTGGCTGCTGTACTTTCTACATTAAACAGTGACTGCAGTTCACCAGTACTTCAGTGACGGTAAAACTTTCAATGGTGCTTGATGGTTGTAAAAGGTGCTATATAGATGCAAATTTTACATTCTTTATCACATAAATATTTCAGGTCAAATATCAGTTGTGTTCAGGTAGTGTTCAGCGGCAGCAGCTGTGATTTATTTGTTTTTGGTAAATATTAGTTGTTTAGCGATTAATTAGTTGCAATACATTGGCACTGAACTCTGTCGTATCTTGACAACTTCAGCAGATTCATAACACCTCTTTTTCAAACCACGTACCATGATTTTTCAGCAAATCTAAATCTCAGTCTATTCACTGCAATAATATTCAGAGTCTTGCACCAGCTTTCACTTCCTATAAATCAAACAATTCCATCCGCTGTCCTCTCCCATCATTCGACAGTGATTCTGTCAAACCTAGCTGGCACAGTGCATTATTTAATAATTACTTCTTAATTTGCCCTTTCAATTTTTGTTTTATTCATTCATGGGACATGGGCGTCACTAGCTAGGTCAGCATTTATTACCCCATTTCTAATTGTGCAGATGGCCATTAAGAGGTAACCAAATTGCTGTGGACCTGGAGTCACATGTGTAGGCCAGACCAAGCAAGGACGGCACATTTCCAACCCTAAAAGGTCATTAGTGAACCAGACAGTTTTATTTTAATGACAATTGTTACACGGCTGCCACAAGACCAGCTTTTAATTTTTATTGAATTCAAATTTCACCATGGTGGGATTTAAACCTAGAATATTAACCTGTGGTTCTGGCTTAATACAACACCATCACCTCCAAGGCAGCAGACACTTTTCTCCAGCCCAACATGGACGAGAGTCCTACAGGAATTGGTCTTGCTCCCGACTACAGCCCGTTAAACACAGACAGACCTCCCCTGAAGTGAGTCCGCACCCAATGTTTTCCGGCTGCCTCCGGTCACTCAATCCTAAGCTGCTTTCACTATGTTCTCACTCCACTCGGGAAGAGTCCTATGATCACATCCAGGGCCTTGTTCTGAGAGTCTGCTTTGGCTCTTTGAAGCACTGATTGTATTGCGAGAAGAATTAGTCACCAATTATAAAGGTGGGGCACCATGCACATTACAGAATCAGATTGCTAGCCCTCCTGGACTGGCCTGGAGAATCCAGGAATTTGATGAATCTCCAAGACACTACTGTCCGCAATCCCAGAGAAAAAAATACACAACGACGTTTACAAAAATCGTGTGTTCCTGTCATTTCCTTTGAACGTTTTGCTTTACCAAGATATAAAAATGTTGAAAATATGAGAAATGAAGGCTCTTTGGCTTACAGTAAATAAAAATCTTTGAATTGAGTCATGAGTCTTTCTGTTTTCCAGTTGGTGCAGGAAGGTAGGGGGTCATAAGGATGGATGGATGTTTCAGCCTAATGTCTGGAGGGTGAGGGCAGATCCTGCGATGAAACGTCCAGGAATACATTTAATCACAGTTGGTAACCTCTAATTTGGAACCAAAAACACCTATCCCATCTCAGTAAATGGGGACCAGGCAGGGAACTGCAACTGCAACCCAGGATCAGCCATGATAATTGAATAAATAGCTTGAAGACTGAAGGGCCTACTCCCTGACTCTATAATAATACTTAATGGCGGAGCAGCTCAATAGGCTACATGATCTACTCCTGCTCCCTCTATATTATGTTCCCAGATACAATAAACCCCTTATAGTGGCAGACAGTTACACTGCATACCAGCGGTTTCATAGTGAAGAAAATCCGCCACAGTCCAACTCATGAACACATGCTGCCCAGAGTTGTGATCTCCTCCCCATTATTCCCAAGTCTCTAACAATCTAGTTGTACCTATTCCCAGGGGGTAGATCTCAGCTGTGGCCTTCTGTCAAAAGGCCAAGCTTCAACGCACCTGTATTTTGGCAGCTAAACATCACACAGTCACGCTCTGGTAGCCAGGCTACCAGTAAACAGTTTCAAGGATGTGTTCGCAGGAGCTAAGTCAGGGAGCAAGGTCATTTAAGATCACAGGATGAGACCATCCTTTGCTTTCTGCGGTCAGTCCGAGCTCAGAGTCCCATGCTCGGGGCTACGAGGCATGTCCAACAGTAGAACCAGCGAATCTTCAAAGGTGATGGCAAAAGAGCCAGCACTTTGAAAGACAGTGGCTGCTTACAAGCGACAGCTCCTTCAGGTGCATGTGAGGAAGGCAACAGTAAAACACCTCAAGTACTCATTTTCCTGCCATTCTGCTTTGACTGCCCAATGAAGTTGAAAGTGGGAGACTAGGCGGCACGGTGGCTCAGTGGTTAGCACTGCTGCCTCACAGCACCAGGGACCAGGGTTCAATTCCAGCCTCAGGTGACTGTCTGTATGGAGTTTGCACATTCTCCTCGTCTCTGCGTGGGTTTCCTCCAGGTGCTCCGGTTTCCTCCCACAGTCCAAAGATGTGCAGGTTAGGTGGATTGGCCATGCTAAGTTGCCTGTAGTGTTCTGGGATGTGTAGCTTAGGTGGGTCATAGGGGGATGGGTCTGGGTGGGATACTCTGAGGTTTGGTGTGGACTTGTTGGGCCGAAGGGCCTGTTTCCACACTATAGGGATTCTACGATTCTATGACTCTTGTGGTAGACTGAAGGATGAAAGTAAAAGGTGGAGTCGCCAAGAGGGCTGCTCCCTCAGCAGAGAGAGGTGACTGGTGGCAGTTTAAGCCGAGGGTTACCACACCAGCGGTGAGGACGGAGGTTGAGGCGTAGAATCTTTCGTGGTATCCTCAGCCAGTGCTGGGATTGAACCCACCCTGTCGGTGTTACTCTGCATTACAAACCAGATGTCCAGTCAAATGAGCTAACCAACCCCACAGAGCTACTGTGTACAGTGCTAAGATTCAGTGGTGAAACAATCACAGAGGCCTGCTCGCCATGACCAGCAGGAGTGAAAGTTGCAGGGGGTTGGCAGAACAGTGGATTTTTTTTTTCCCCCTTAAGTAAGGCATTATTAGTGAGATTCAAACTCAGGATCTCCTATTTACAAAACTGGCACACTAACACGCTAAACCGCAGTGCCTCCCCAAAAATTATCCACTCCAACCTTTGAGACATCCTCGTAGCACACAGTGCCTGTAACTGTGGTAACAGTGGAATACTCACAGGGGTTTATGGAGAAGCAAAACAGGCGAGAAATAGCAACTTGGTGAGGTACCAGGCCAACTGAATGCCTTGACCTTTTTTTCCCAAATTAAACAAAATCGAAACTACAGCTGGGCTAAGCCTGTGGAGAGTGAAAATAGCAAATCCTGCCTGATGCTTCATCCTGTCCCGTGCCACATGTTACCAATAACAGTCAAGCGGGTCTGCTTTCTTGCTGCAGTCCCAATGTGTTCCCCTCACTCCAGCAACATAAAGTCAGCTCTGCCACTTATCACTGCATGATCTGGCCATTAATATTCATCACAGAATTGCCACCTCTCTTCAATCACCCTGTTTCCCTTCTCCGCTCAAAAATTCCTATTAAAATCACTAAGAAATGAGCTGCTAACGAGCAGCACTTTCAATTAAGAACCCTTGGTGAAGTTAGACTGTGTCAGTCTATTTCCCCTTGGGTGTGGGGGGTGGGGGGAGGGGAGGTGCAGAATCAATGCCCAGAGCCCCTTCTCACTCAGCACACGTGTGTTGCCTGTATTAAGTTTGCCCTGCAATGTGCCAATCTTGTATCTCCTTCTCATTTCTGAATAGCTAGCACGATTCCCCTCTGAGGCGATACAACAAGCCAAAAAAAAAATGAAGGTCATGCGAGGAGTTGGAATTAATTCATTGAGGCTGCCACTAACATCTGGTGCTGGGTTGGTAACAAACTGTTTCTCTTCTCTTGTGAATGATGCCTTTCAGCTTAAAAATGCAAAATCTGTGCCGTCTCTTTTCTGAGGGGTGAGAGTACGAGAGTATATTAACATGCAGGAAACAGCACCACACTCTCAAGCCCTAAGTAACGGAATTCCATAGCAACTGAAAATAGACCAGAATGTATTCTGTGCATTTTGTCTCCAAACAGCAGGCTGATATTGTTTTTATTATTTAGTACTCAGTGGAGCCAGTCTATTATCAATTTCCAATGCAGAGGAAAAAAAGAATAAATATAATTAATTTCATGCGAATAAACAAGGTGAAAGTTGACCGTACTTCTGATTCCATTTCAGCTTGCCACTTATGAAAGGAATCTTATTTTAATCTGAAACCCTTGTGAGATGCCAGGGCGGAAAACTTGTTAAGGCAGTGAGTAGTTTATAAAAGATGCAAAGTACATTTCTTTTCCTCCCACAGGTCCGTCAATTTTTAGTTTCATTAGAAGTCAAATGTAAGACATTCCTACCTCTGAGTTGAAGCGGTTGTTCACCATATGGAACACTTGGACACAATAATGCACAATATAAACGCGTGTATTATTATTATTCATCAACGATAGACAGTCTGCACAGATTTTAACTGTCGACAGGGGTTGGCAAGCAAGAGAAACTCCCAATGACAACAACTAATATTTTACCTCTGGTAAAATGTGACCTTGGATGGTTTTCTACCATATTTTATATTGATTCTGGTTGGTTGTACAGGAAGTTGAGAGGCGATCTTATAGAAGTTCATAAAATAATGAGGGGTATAGATAGGGTTAATGGTAGGTGCCTTTTCCCTACACTGGGTGATTTCAAGACAAGGGGGCACATATTTAAGGTGACAGAGGGCAGATTTAAAAAGACATGAGGGTCAAATTTTTACAAAGACGGTGGTTTGTGTGTGGAATGAACTTCCTGAGAAAGTGGTTGATGTGGGTACAATTACAACATTTAAAAGGCATTGGGATAAGTACATAAATAGGAAAGATTTGGAGGGATGTGAGCCAGAAGCAAGCAGGTGGGACTAGTTTAGTTTGGGATTATGTTGACCAAGGATTATTTGGACCTTGGTCAATTCTTATCATTTAGTCAATATCTAGAAACAGACGACATGGTCATTAGTGTATTACCGTGCATGAGTGAACAACTTGGATGCAATTTTTCCTACATAACAGTGAATACATTCAAAAGTACTCCAGTGGCTGTACAGCATGTGGGATATCCTGATTTGTGAAGGGTATCTTATGAGTGCAAGCCTTCTGTGAACTACTGTCTTTATATTCAATCCCTTTGACAAGCAAGTATTCCCTGGAGTACAAACATATGAACAAAGCAGGAGATCATTCAGCCCCTCATGCTTGCTCCACCATCCAATAACATCATAGCTGATCTAGTTGTAACCTCAAATCCATATTCCCCCTCTGCCCTGACAATATTTCACCTGTTTGCTTAACAAGAATCTACCCACCTCTCCCTTTAAAATATTCAAGCACTCTGCTCCCACCACCTTTACAGAAAAATAGTTGTAAACTCACAACCCTCTAAGAAAAAAACATTTTGCCTCATCTCTGCTTTAAATGGGTAGCTCTTAATATCCAAACAGAGACCTCTAATTCTAGATTCTCATGTAAAAGGGAACATCCCCTTTACATTAAACCTGACAAAACACCACAGGATCGCACACGTTTTTCAATCAATTTACCCCTTGCTCTTCTGAACTCCAGTCTGTCCAATCTTTCCTCACAAGATAACCCAACCATTCCAGGTATTAGACTGGTAAACCTTCTCTGAACTGCTTCCAACACATTTACATCCTTAGAATTTGAATCTGCAATAGTGGATTACAGGTGACAATGAGCCCACAGTGTAGCATGGAGATTATAGCTAAGGGTCTTATAGATAGAGTGCATCATCAGTGTTATCTTATCCTGTGGAACTGAGACTTGAGGGAAGAAGGTCTGAATGGAATTCTGCCAATCCATGTCTCTGTAAATGGTGTAAACAGTTAATAAGTATTTAATCAACAGCACCACAGTTCCGAGTTAGGTTATGAGTAGCTTAGAGGAGAACTTGCAAATGGTGGTGTCCCCGTGTACCAGCTGCCTTTGTCCTTCTATTGGGTTGAGATCATGGGCTTAGAACTCACTATAGCCCCATACACAGCACCCTCCAAACCTCCAACCTCACTAGCTCACAGCAGATACAATGGGAACACCATCTGCACATTTCCTTCCAAGCCACACACACCCTGCTTTGGAACTGTACACCACCCCTTCACTGTGGCTGGCCTAAATCTTGTAACTCCCTCCCCAAGGGCACTGTGGGTGTCCCTACACCCCCAAGTATCGCAGCAGTCCAAGAAAGCACTGCTGACCTCCACCTTCAATGGGCTAAAAATGCAATAAAAGCTGACCAAGCCAGTGACACCCACAACCCATGAATGAACTTAAAGGAACGCTCACTAGTTTGGATGAATATGCTCTCCTGATCTATCAAAAAACATCCAGAATCCGGTCATGATGTTTATGCACTCAAGCTGTCCTGAATGTTATCTCTACTACAGATGCCTCACTATCACTGAATTCAAATCATCACAAGGAGTCCGGATCTTGTGAGATGAAGCTGCACATTTTCCTTGACGTTTGCTAAAGGCCCATCAATATGGATCCTCGTATTAGGAAGGCTACTGTTTAGCTGAGGTACAGCAGTGAGTCTGCTAACAGGCAAACAGCTCCCAATGGGTCACATCATGCCTGCAACTAATTCCCCAAAGCTCTGAAGCAATTAAAAAAAAATACCCAGTTATCAGCCAGAACCTGCCAAGCTCTGGCGTCAACTAAGGGTCTTAAATTGCTTTGTCGGCATCAACTCAGCATCCAGGGCTGGGAACGACAAGACGTCTCGCACTGGCAAACAGCTATGTTTGTCAGTGAAACAGCTCTCTTCAGTCAGAGTCCTGGCATAGCAAGTGATTGTACAGTGATGCATCTATAAGAGACCTCTCTCCACCCAGGTACAGGAACAAAGTAATATTATTCATGATTCTTAAGGATTCATATTTAAAATGCTGTGACCATTTGCGAATACTAGCTGTCTCCTGTAGTTTCTGCAAGGCCAGCCTGGCGTACAGTTGTGATGTTTAGTCGGGAACCAGGTCTGTTCCTTTAAGCTCCTTCATTAGGTACTCCCTGTGGAAAAGTGATGCCAGGCTGCAGGCTGTAAGGCTAGTTTGAAGTTAATTTTGCTGCTACTTTAAGTTTCTTTAGGTCAGTAGCCTCCTGGAGGGAGAAAAGATCAGGTTGTCTCAAAATCAGTAGAAAAGTAGTTGGAAATGACTGGTGTTTTTACCCATGGTGCGTTTTGTCAGGATGTTTAGTTTTGATTTATTGCCCTGTCACAACAGTCACGTTGGAGGTGTCTCAAGGCTTTGCATTTAAATGGGTGGAGCTTCTAGATGGTATAAACACTCCTGAAATGGCCTGGGTAATTAAACCGACATCATGCCCGATCTATTCTTCTGTTGCTGTGATAAGTTAATGTCCATTTAAGTCTGGATTCTTGAGCTATCAAGGGATGACCTGGAGTATGACCTTAAAACGATGAAGGACTACGACAGGGTTGATCAAGAGAAAATGTTTCTACTTGTGGAGAAGTCTGAAACTAGCAGCCATAAATAATAGATGGTCATACATGAATCCAAAAGGGAATTCAGGGCAAATGCCTTTGTCTAAAGAATGATGAGAATACTGAATTCACAAGCACAGTGAGTGACTGAGGCAAATACTCCAGAAAAATCGAAAGCAGCTAGTGTGTACAAGGCTTATGTTGATGCCATAAACACCAGCATAGACAGTTTGATTGTCTCCTTTTTTGCTTTTTGGGATATGGGGAATCAATAACATTTATTGCCAATCTCAAACTGACCTTGAACTAAGTGGCTTGCTCAGCTATTTCAGAGGGCAACTAAGATTCAACTACATTGCTGCGGACAGCAGATTTCCTTCCCGAAAAGGCATTAGTGAAACAGATGGATTTTTATCACAAATGATGATAGTTTTATGGCCACCAAGATGGCAACTAGCTTTCTGTTCCAGCCTGATTGGAATTTAATCCCGTTTCCCTTCTGGAAAGAGTTGCATTGGGATTGTTCAATGCAACCTAAGCAGGGGTGAGGATGTGAAGAGATTTGAAAGCCGTGCTGAAAAGGCCTATATACAGTGAAGTATAGGAGAACAAGAACAGACAGTAGGAGAAATGCCTTTATACACAAAGGGCTTTGAGGCTGGACTACAGTCAGTAAGTGAAGTCATTGCAGTTTCCTGCAATCAGCGATCAGGACAGTTATTTTTTTTATTATGTGGGAGAATTCTACATGTTTTCAGCTAAGCTGCTTGAGTCATCTGACATGCATGAACAGGGAACCTAACATGACAGAATGAAAAAGTAAATATCAGCCAGACAGAAAAACAATGAAAAAAAAACTGTAGCAGTGTGGGCATGGATGGTGCAGTGGTGTTTTTAATCAGAGTTGACACTTGAAATAGAATCTAAATGCATCACAAACGGGGAGCTTTCCGCTCACTAAATCATGCAAAGGGAAGCAAGCTGTGAAACAGCACAGCGTGTGAATGCCCTTGAGCCAACTCTCCATTCCTGGTAAATGGCGCTGAAGGTCAGCAAACCTAATTGGCCAATAATGAAGCCACTCTGCATTGTGTCCTAATACAGAGAGCATTTTCTGTGAACAAAATACGCAGTGAGGGGCCAGTACAATAACAAGGAGGATTTCCCCAGGGGTTTACCTGGGGTGTGAAACAGCACCAGTGCATTCAACACCACAGCCAATGGCTGGTTCCAGTTGACTAATTAATAACAATTGGCTCAAGTGGAACAGCCCTTTATAATGATGTTGCATGTGCTACTTCAAATAGTACTTATAAAAGGGAGGGAAAGGCTCTGAGTTGCAGAGGGACAGTCCCTACCACAGGGTCAGGGGGTTTAACTTCAAATCCCACCTGCTCCTCTGTCATAACATGGAATCTTTGTGGTGTGGAAAGAGGCCTTCAGCCCACTGAGTCTGCCCCAAACCTCCAAAGAGCATCCCATCCCCGCAACCCCACATTTAGCATGGCTAACCTGCACACCACAGACAATTTAGCATAGCCAATCCACCCAACCTGCACACTTGTGCACACCCAGCAGGAACCCACAGACACAGGAAGAATGTGAAATCTCAAAACAGGAGGCTGCCCGAGGCCGGAATCAAATCCAGGTTCCTAGTACTGTGAGGCAGCAGTGCTAACCACCAAGCCACTCTGAGCACTCTGAGCAGATTGATTAGAAAATATAACAAAAGGGAGGAAATGTTACATGGCCTTCTACAAACTTGACACTGTGGATCTAACAGCATTCCACAGTTACCAATGCTCCCATTTCATGCAGACAACTAGAAAATGGGCATCCGTGCTCTATTTTATCCAATGGCTTTTTATTTTAAACTGAGCTCCTCCCACTGTCACACCAGGTCTCTGTCATAAGGGGAAACTTGCTTTTTTTTTCCCCCAACGATGGCAAATAACAGAAACCAGGCACCCAGTTATCAAGGAAGAATTAAATTCTTCCCCTCCCTCTGCACACTTCTTTGTTTCATGTTCTCCCCACATTCTGACCGCTGAATGATGTGCACAGGCTGCAGGTAACTAACTCTTGCAGTGGAGCATCGGAATGTGGCAGTCACACAGCAGCAACTAACTGGTGAATACTTTTGAGCTGACAACGTATATTTCAATGTAGAGTGGAAGTACTTAACCCCCGCAGCATAAATAATGAACTCCTTCATTGACGACTGCCAAGATTTCATTCTAATTCGGATTGCAGAGGTACTCTACTAGCTGAGTGAGTGAGTGCAGTTAAAGCATACGCTTTCAAACTGAAGCTCTAACCTTAGCTCATTTAACCATGCTGCACACGTCGGTCTGTCAAAAGCTTTGACTTTTCTTTCTCTCCCTCTTTTCCCTGAAGAGTATTTCAGGAAGGAAAAGGGGGGCAGTGTGTCAGCTCAGATGCAGAAAGCTGCATTCACAAAATGAGATCAAGGGACCAGGCCGCAATGATCAATCACATGGCGGTGCAACATTTCCAGCTCACATGCCTTTTGTTTCCGAAAAGATGCACAAAGGGGTCTCGATGAGACCCAGCTGTGGCAGACCCTGACGGGACACCTTCCATGAGATATCTCTAACTGTCCCTGCCTTCAGGATCCGAACAGGGGCCAGCTTGCATGTCCATCAACATGCTGCACCACCTACCTAGCCCAATTGCAAAGTGAATTCTGCCTTTCGGTGTTTGTCGCGGTTCAGTCAGTAGCATGCTTCCTTCTCAGCCATAAAGTAGCTAGTTCGAGTCTGATCCAAGCTTGAGTGCCCAAAACCAAGCTGCTATTCTAGTCCATTAAATCAGGATGGTGCCATAGAGGAAATATTACATATAAATATAAATATTACTCCAAGGCTCTATCTGTTTGTTTGGCTTGATGCAAAACAATAGGTGTGCATTTTCTCACAAACACACACACACAAACACACACACACACACACACACACACACACACACCCTGGTCAACATTTTTGCCTTAATCAACAGCACAAAAGCTTGTTATCTCATTGCTGTTTGTGGGAGCTTGCTGTGCACACAGTAATCATGACACATCCTACATTACAGCAATGTCTTCAAAAGTATTGTATTGACTGCAAAGTGCTTTGAAACAATTGGTGGTCCTCAGAAGTGTTGTGTAACTGCAAATCTCTTCTCAAGCAGGCATTTTCTCCCAAGACTGGACAGGCTAGGCTTGTACAAATTGGGGTTTGAAGAATGAGAGGTGATCTTATTAAAGATCCTGAGAGGATGTGACAGGGTAGATGCTTAAAGGACGTTTCCCTTTCTGGGAGAGCCAAGAACCAGAGGTGTACAGTACAGTTTAAAAATAAGGGGCTTTCCATTTAAGACGAAAATGTGGAGAAGTTTGAGGTGATGTATTTTGGTAGGAAGTACATTGAAAGACAATACAAAATAGTGGGTACAATTCTAAAAGGGTGTAGGAGTAGAGATACCCAGATGTATATATGCATAGATCATTGAAAGTTGTAGGACAGGTACAGCAAACTGTAAGTCAAGCATTTAGTATCCTTGACTTTATTAATAAGGTCAGAGAGCACAAGAAAAAGGAGGTAATGTTGAACTTGTTTGCATGAGACACTTGTTAGACCTCAGCTGGAGTACTGTGTACAGTGTGGGCTCCATGTTATAGGAAGGATGTGGACACATTGGAGAGAATGGAGATGCAATTTACAAGAATGATTCCAGGGATGAGGAACTTCAGTTGAGAGGATAGATTTAAGAAGAGAAAAGGGTATAGGGGGGGAAAAGTACAAGATTGGCACAAGGTAAAATCGCTCATTTAATGAGCCAGTGTAAGTGTGATGGATTGAATGGCCACCTCCTGTACAATAACAATTCTGTGATTTTGTGAATGTTTTTCTGTCTGAGGGTCGTGAGTCTGTGGAAGTCCCTTCTCCAGAGAAAAGAAGACCGAGGGTCACGGAATATGTTGAAGGCAGAGGTAGACAGATTCTTGACTAACAGAGAAGTCAAAGATTATCGGGGCTGAGGGAGGAGGTGGGTGGTAGACAGGAATGCAGTAGATGAGGCCACCTTCAGATCAGCCACGGCTTTATTAAATAGCAGAACAGGTTTGAGAGGCCGAATGATCTCAGCATCCGAGTCCAGGGCTGACTCATGGAGGCAGCACCAGAGGCGAGTTCGGGCCCGGTATGAGACCCAGTGGCATCAGCAGTGACTGCACCAGCGAGGTGAGCCCGAAGTGGACACATGATGGCAGCACAGTCAGGTTTGGCTCAGTGCGGTACCCAGCGTCGGTAGTGACTGCATTGCAAAGGTCCAGCAAGGAATGATGGTGGCGAGGGTGTCGGTAGAGGTGAGACGGCACCGAATAATGGCGACCTTCATTCTAGCGGTGGCGACAGGAAATTGTGCCTGGCCACCAGGCCCAAGGCGGAGCACTTAACAACGAGGACTGTAAAGTTGAATCATTTTAGTTTTTTTTCACTTATTTTGCCTTTATATTCTACATTTTCGTTTGTTTTTCTGCATTTTAAGATGGCATCAGACAGTGGTGACACCATATTATACTTTTCACTGTATTTTGAAACAAAATACATGTGACAATATACAAATAAATCCAACTAAATAAATCAGATCCACCTCTCCCATTTCGTTATGTTTATATAATGGTGGAACAGGCTCAAGAGACCGAATGGCCTACTCCTGCTCCTAACTTTTGTGTTCGTGATTTGGTAATATATAACTTTTATTCTGGGAAACTCCAGGGATAGGTCCTGGAGCTTAGGTAAACTGATTATAGCTCAGCCATTACGGGGTTGGGAGAATTCGGTTGCAGTTTGATCGTCCCATTGCCACTGCTGCACTCATTGCTGACTGCTCAGCCATTTTTGAGACCACGGCGTTTTCTGAGTTTGCGGTCCCCCGTATAGAGATTTACACAGCATTTTTCATGTTTGGCCAAGGATGAGGCACGGTTGCAGTGCGCTCAATAACACTCTATGGCAGCAGCCCTGAAGGTGCAGTCCCACAGAGCGAACCTCGCTGAATCTCCTGTCTAATCGAAGGCATTGGACTCAATTTCTATCTGCGCATTAGAAAGAAAGAGCTCAGATTTGTGTTGTATTTCACTCTGTTCCCAAAAGGGTCCCAAACTTCCTGTGCACAACCAGTTACTCTTTCTCAAGCGCAGTCAGGGTTTCTTATGCAACTGATTATTCTGTCCAGTGGTGGGAACAAGTTTCCTCGTCTGCCTGAGTTGGCAGTGCTGGTAGGGATAGCAGGACTGTTGCAAACGTCCCAAATTGGCACGGGAAGTAAGCAAAGATCCTCTGAAGGCCACAATGCCACCAGGTTGTCACATCATGCAATGGACATTGACAGCAAAGTTGACCCTCAGTGCCAGGCCTGGTAACACCTGATCTGCAGCCTTCTCCACCGTTGACCATCCTGGTAGTCTCCTCAATGAGTACCATGCACAATCCAAAAGAGAAAACAATCCTAATAGCCATAAATGAAGGACTCGTTGTTGAATGCTGCACTCAAAAGTGTTCACTAATTGACCAATACAGTGAAACTGTCTATTTCAAGTCATAGAATCCCTACAGTGTGGAAGCAGGCCATTCAGCCCATACAGACCCTCTGAAGAGCATCCCACCCAGAGCCCCCCTTACCCTATCCCTGCATTTTCCCCCACTAGACACTATGGGTAATTTAGCCCAGCCAATCCACCTAACCTGCAGATCTTTGGACTGTGAGAGGAAATCCCACAGAGACACAGGGAGAATATACAAACTCCACACAGACAGTTACCCAAGGCTGGAATTGAATCTGGATGCCCAGCACTGTGAGGCAACAGTGCTAACCACTGGGCCACCGTGCTGCCCCTTAAGTCCTTAAGTAATGAGGAGCAATTATACGAATGAGGCCTGTTTTCTCCGGAATTTAGAAGGTTAAAGGGTGATCTGATCAACATCTTCAGAATATTAACAGGAAAAGACAGGGTGGCTAAAGATAAATTATTTTCACTGGTTGGGGATTATGGAACTAGGGGTTGTAGTATGAGAATTAGGGCCAGACCGTTCAGGAGAAATGTTAGGAGAAACACACTTCAACACACAAAGACTGATAGATGTTTGGAACTCTTTCACAAACTACAACTGATGCTAATTCAGCTGTAAATTTTGTTAAGCAAAGGTATTAAGGGATATATTTCTTTTTTGTCTGAATATGAAATGCCTTCCCAATAACTTGCTAGTTTTTTGTATTCCACATCTTTGAAAAAATATTGCCATCCCGATATGTTTTACTGTCCATGACGTTCTCCACTCTGCAGTCCTCTCCTGACTTCCTGTCCTCACAAACATTGTCCTCCCTACACACCTGCCAAATGACAATTAACTACGACTAGCTGTACAACTACAATGTGCAGAACTTCACTCACACTCTAAACCAACCACACAATATTGCCATGGAACTGTTGTTGATATCCTTCTGAGAGAGTGCAGAGTCACAGCTGAACATTTTAACTAGTACACAACGCCTCTCACACTTCCTCAGCATTTTGTTGTATATATTGTCCAATAGTTTCTGCATCTACTTCTGGAATGAGAACAGAGCACACAAACTTTACACGCAGGGTTGAGAATGATGATACCTATTGACCAATATGGCTACCCTCAACTTCCCTGAAGCACTATATTCATGTGCTGCACAATGTAATCTGCTTGAATTGTAATATTGTCTGATCTGTAATATTTTAATAAATCTTAGCAGAGAATTTTTCCCTCCACCCTAAGTCCAACCATTTAGTAACGCATCGGCAGCTTCTTTGCTATGGCAACAACTAACGTACGAACACGTTAGATTAAGTATTTGATGTTCATCATCTATTTAATTTTTACTCACTGCTACACTTAACGTAATCGCTTTCAGATGGAAGTAATTAAAGTGAAATTTTCCAATGAGACGCATTCTTTTGGCATTTACGAAGGATTTCGCTCTCACGTCAGCTTGTGTACATTTTTCAATATTTCCCAACACATTAGGAGCAATGATTACTTTCTACGACTTATTAATTAATATTTTCAGAAGGGTACAAATTAATTCATCTTAGAATAAGTCAGTCATTTGATTTTCCATTGGGGCAGTTTCAGACCTTGCAATGTTGGATCCCACACAATCCTCATTTGGCCTGTTGAAACTCACTGATCAGTTCCCCACTTCCCAATAGAACTGTGAAACAGTGACCACCCACACCACAGCAGCTCAGATGCTGTCTTGGATCACAGAGTGCAGTTTTTTTTCAGATTCGGTTAAATGTAGTTAAGAGAAGGCTCGACAATAGCAATTTGCTTAAATGCTAACATTCATTGGGTAATAAATAAAGATGAAAAAAGAAAGGAACACTTATTAAGTAAATAAAAAGAATGAAAAAGAGGGGAAAGAAACAATACACCTCACGCCCTTCTGCCCGTCGGGGACCCCTTTATCAACAGCTTGTCTGGAGGCTGAGGTTGTTCCTGGCACCGTTCCCGGTCCAAGGTGAAGTCCTGCAGCAGCAGCAGTTGTAGCAACAGCTTGGAACAAAAGTCTCTCTCTTGTACAGTGTGACAAACAGCCAGCACAAAGAAAGCAGATCCAGAAAGACAAAACTGCTGGCTGGTACAGAAAACGCAGGATGGGAAAAGAAGTGCAGGTGTCATCTTCAGCTCATGAAGGAATGTTCACAGGACTCATTCAAGGTCATGCAGCTTGTCAAGTATTATTCTAAACTTTCCCGGCCTATTTTCCCATCCTGTACAATCTATTTTCTCATGCAGCTGTTGAATATCATCATTAACTTTTAGCCCTTCGGCCCATCCTACACAGATGCCAATACTGTTCTTTTATTACTAGAACTATGGCAACTCTACTTACTTACTCTGTCACATCTGGGTGAATACTTGAAGGCAAATGAACTGCGGATCACAACCCCGTCAATTGCCTTCAATCCAAAACAATGAATATTGATTTGATTAGGCCAATCTTTCCTTAGGTGTACAATCTTTCAGTGTTCCAGCAATGATCCTAGCATGACATTGTAAGAAGCTGTTTGCGTCTCATGAAATCAATACGGTGTTTTTTTTTAATGGGTGATTACATAAAGAAATAATATTTACATGAGCTAAACACTGTGATAGTGACCTCAGCGTTTGTTACAGCAATGTTTGCTGGAAGATAAATATTGGCCAGGACACCATGGAAAACCCCCATGCTTTTCCCCCAAAAGCATGCCAATGAAATCTTTTATTTCCTGTACAAAGGCCAGATGGGATCTCAGTCCAACATTTCAACTCAAACGCAGCATCTCCAGCTATACAGCTTTACCTAGAGCACTGCACTGGACTGGGCTGCCAATCTAGACTCCAACTGAGACTTGAACCCACAGCCTTCTGTTACACAGGTAAGCATGCTGACCCAGAGGCACAGTTTGTGGCCCAAAATATCAGCCCACTAACATGTCTTGCTCATCCTTCCAGCCACAACAGACTACATTCTTCAACCGGGGTGATTGGACTATGCTGAGTGTAGCAGTGTTGTAAGATTGATGTTCAAGTAGTTCTGCTCCAACGTGTGTTTCGTCAACACGACTTGGCTGTAACGTGATTGATGAATAGTGGACACTGTTTGGATAATGCGAACTTTCTGCTGTACAGGTATAGCAATTTTCTATGGCAATTTTCTATAGCGTGAGGTCACACAAGAATACAACTACGGCGCTATAGTAGAAATACCTGTATGCCTAGTGGATCTGCTGCAAATAGGACAGGATACTGCAATTGGTTGAACTTTGAACAGGTGACCAGCTTGGGAATTTCCTCTCCCTGCATTTCCTCCCTGCCGCTGATCTGCGCTTGCTTCCAAAGCAGACTGCGCTGTTTTTATTTGGTCAGGCTTGGCTCAGGGATCCTGGCTGAGCTTCTCCTAGAACTTGATATCAAAACTCCTAAGTCAAGCCTTGTGCTGCTTCCTTTGACTACTGTGACAGCACACCCCAGCCTCAAACTCTCCTTTGAACGTTCCTGTTGGTGAGTGAGTGTCAGAAACTCTGGCCAGATGAGCAGCCCAATTCAGTTGTGGCTGTCTCAGTAAGGTGTGGATGTTTGGCAGGTCAGTTCAGCTAAGCACTTCAGCATCTGCTGTTTCGTCCTGCCATCTGATCTTCAGAAGGCTCTGAACGCATCTCAAGTGCAAGCGGTCAGGCTTCGTGCTGGGTGACAATGGTCCATAGTCTAAGTCTCCTCATGTGTAAAATGGGATTGGCAGGACTGTTGGTCTTTATGCTTTCAGTTTGTTCAGCACACTTAGTCCCGGACTGATGGTGAAGTCTGCTGAAGGCTGCAATTACCTCGGCAATTCTTGCATATGGCTCTTAATCATATTATAATAGAAGGCTGCTGAGATAAGTGAACTTTCCCACCAATGGCAGACTCTGGTCATGGACTGAAATCCTGGCTGCGAGATCGGGCTTTGCTGCAGTCTATAATCTTGCTGGTACATGACTTCAGGTTTGGCTGAGGTGGCACTGGAGAAGAAGTTCATGATACATTGCACACCCAGCTTTGAAATGGCAACTAGTCCACAGTGACTGGCAAAAAAAAGGCAATTGTGAAGTATTTCCTTGGAGGCCTTATTCTTTGGCTGGAGTTGTCCCAGATCAAGCAGCTTGCCATTCAGTCAGTATCCGATTTCGATGCCAAAATTATCACAATGGTGTAAACCCCATGTCATTTTATCTTTTGTGCTTTTTAAATCTTAAATTGGACTGAAATTAGAAAGAACTGTTCGAAACCCAGGGACTTAAAAGGATAGCTGCATGTTTTGAAAGTGTGCAATTTGATGCCTTTAGAGAACTCTGTTGTGGGTTCCAGCAACGTGCAGACAAGCTGGAGCCAAGAGGTTGGCATAAGTGACGCTAACTGGTGTGAAGTAGTGGCCAGTTATCAATGACAAAGGTCCTCTGCCCACCAACAGCCATGTGATTGGTTCTCAGATAGCTGAATGGCTTGGGCTGTGAGCAAGACAGTCAGAAGCTAGTCAGACCAGAACAGAAACTAGTTCTTAGTTCTCTGAAGGGAGCCATTTTAAACCAGAAGAAAACCAGTCTGTCTTTCCTTTGGCAGATGCTGCAAGTTGAGACTTTGAATTGGATAAATCAGATATGTTTCATAAATAAGACAACCGTCCTGTGCCTCTTGCAAACCAGTGAGAGCATTCAGAAGAAGGAAGGTCGAGGAGAAACCTTCAGATCAGCAAGAACCAACTCAACAGATCTCGTGAACAAAGATTATGGTACAGTTTTTCCAGTTTTTGTTTTCACATTTATGTTTGTTTGTATATATGTGTGCAAAGGGGAGTTGATAAGGGGTGTAGGGCTTCAATTTGTGGAGTTTACTTAGTGTAATTGTTTGCTTGTAGCAAGAATTTAATGACCCGTAACAAAGAGTTATTCTTGTTAAATACAGAAACTTGGTCTGTGCCTCTAACGATCTGGGTCTGAAAATTAGGTGATTTAGGGAGTTTGCACATTCCTTTTAAAAAGTTTAAGTTCTGTGATGATGCTGAGAATAACAGGGCTTTGTATCCAGCATGCCACCCCAGTGAATTATGGCAATGGAAGGCAACGTAGAGCACAGGGGAGAGAAACATGCTGAAGAGGGGTTGGCACGACCCCACAGGCTGTTTAACTAGACCAGGGTTTGTAGACACATCACAGTGGCTCAGTGATTAGCACTACTGCCTCACAGCACCAGGGACCCAGGTTCAGTTCCACCCTCGGGTGACTGTCTGTGTGGAGTTTGCACGTTGTCTGTGTGGGTTTCCGCCAAGTGCTCTGGTTTCCTCCCACAATCCAAAGATGCGCAGGTTAGGCGGATTGGCCATGCTAAATTGCCCATAGTGTTCAGGGATGTGTAAGTTAGGTGCATTAGCCATGGGAAATGCAGGGTGGGTCAGGAGGGGTGCTCTTCAGAGGGTTGGCATGGATTTGTTGGGCTGAATGGCCTGTTTCCACACTGTAGAAATTCAATGCATTAACATATACACTAAAATTGGAACAATACAGAGCAAATTTCAGTGTATTACAAAAACTCTTCTGGGTTTTGTGGTCTGCACTATTGTGATCACTTATACATCATTTTCTTGGGGTACTGTGCAAGACAGCAATCTACAACTGGTAACATTTATAGAATAGGCTATTCCAACAGTCATTAAGTGGCAACATTAAATTCTTTCAACAACAGAAAAGAGGCTTATAGTAAGGTTTTCAATGATTCACTCAGGACAGTTTGAGGACTCTGAAGATGCGCTCGAAAGTTACAGGTCGTGTGTGGGATAAGGAGCAAGAGACAAACAAAGAGAGAAGTCGACTTCATGTTAAGAGTGCCTGTAGTTGAGTATACTGCTGGGAATACCAATAATCTACACAGGTTTCATACAGGGGACTCAGTGAAGAGTCAAGAAAAACTGGACAGTCTTTTAGTGTCGCTGAGTCAAAGTCCTGGAATTCCTTCCCTAATAGCATTGTGGGTCTACCTTCAGCACATAGACTGCAGTGCTTCAGGAAGTGGTTTAAGGTAAGGGGGAAAGACTTAAAAAGGACCTACACACAGAGGGTGGTGTGTGTATGGAGCAAGCTGCCAGAAGAAGTGGGGGAGGCAGGTATAATTACAGTATTTAAAAGGCATCTGGATGGGTACATGAATAAGGAGGGTTTAAGAGGGATATGGGCCAAATGCTGGAAAAGGGACTAGGTCAGTTTGGGATGTCTGGTCGGTGCAGACAAGTTAGACCAAAGGGTCTGTTTCTGTGCTGTATGACTGTATGGTTCTGTGATGTTAGAACTCAGGTGTAAATTCCAGGGATTAGTAGGCAGCTAAGTGTGGGAGTCAGAACTCAGAAGAAGTCCTTGGGAGCTGGGAAAGTGGGAAGCTTGCTGGCTGTGTGGGGTTCAGAAGAAGCCTACGGGCATTAATACTTCAGTGTAACTGAGAGAGTGAGGGTTGAAAACCCTCAAGAAGTATTTACTTGATATAACACAGGGACCCAGGTTCAATTCCACCCTTGGGTGACTGTCTGTGTGGAGTTTGCACATTCTCCCTGTGTCTGCGTGGGTTTCCTCTGGGTGCTCCAGTTTTCTCCCACAGTCCAAAGATGTGCAGGCTAAGTGGATTGGCCATGATAAATTGCCCGTAGTGTTCAGGGATGTGTGGGTTACTGGGGGATGGGTTTAGGTGGGATGCTCTGAGGTCAGTGTGGACTTGTTGGACCAAAGGGCCTGTTTCCACACTGTAGGGATTTGATTCTATGATTCTATGAAATGTCTCTGTGGGATTTACTGCAGTGGGAGTACTCTGAAATCTTCCTTTTTATCAAGGTTGCTCACAACAAATTACATGTATATTGTGGATTGAACATCATAAAACATTCTAAGGCATTTCACAGCAAGGTTGCTAATCTCATTTTAATGCCAGGCCACCTTAAGAGACATTGGGGCATAAACCCAAAAAGCCTGTTTAAAGGGCAGGCTATTGGGCACATCTTAGGGAAACTGAGAGCGGTCAAGAGGTAGAGAGGGTTAGGCTGGGAATTATACAGCTTAGGAACTAATTAACCTCAGGACTGATTGGAAGTTAAAAATACCTCTTTGTCAAGCTCTTCAATTGCTGAGAACAAATTCTCAAGGAGTAATATTTTATAAGTTGGACACCTTAAAAAGCCTCTTTTTTCCCAGTCCTTTTGGTTATGTTCATTAGCCCACTTGTTGAGTAGTATTTTTATTTGCATGTTTCATTTTCAGATCTTACAAGTTGAAATTCTAAAAGTCACAGTGGTAGGATTTGATCCCATGTTCCCACAGCATTAGCCTGGAATTCTGGATTGCTAATCTCAGTGCCATCAACACGACATTAACATGGATGAACAGGACTGCAGCAATTTTTACTTTTCCACTTAAATTAGTGAAGGAATATTGGCCACTAAATGGCAAAATAGTACATGGAGTAGGTTGCGCTGTGCTTCCAAAGTGCTGATATTAATCACATCACATTGCTGGCAGCGACTTGCATTCTATCTATAATTCCTACAAGTTGGTTTTCATCTGGAAAACTGAGTTGTGGTAGGTATTTTTATAACTATGCAGCCCAAGAATATCAGTTGAAAAGTCACTTTGCACTGAGGGGCAAGTCCATTGAATAGGCTTTCCATATTATTTCCCTGTGTAGCTGCTCCCCAATGTGTAAAGTAAGTCCCACCTAAGCATTGGGCTGCTCTCTCATTAGGGAGGTAACTGGTGGTGGTTTAACCTGAGGGTTGCCACACCTCAGGCGAGGGGCAAGACTAAGAAGGAAGGTCCTTCATGGTGTTCTCAGCCAGTGCAAGAACTGAAATCACGTTATTAGCGTGATTACTTTGCATGGCCACCCAGGTGTCCAGCCAACTGAGCTAAGCAACCACATCTCAACGTGTGCTGATCCTCTGTTTAGATACCGCGTCGAATTTCACCAGACTTATAGACCTTCTTGCACTGTGATCTTGTTCAAGACTGTCTCAAAAACAACAACAACTTGTAGTTATATAGCAAACCTTTAAAATTGTAAATTATCCCAAAGCACTTAGGGGACCATTATCAAGTAAAATCTGACAGTGATCCTTATAGGGAGATATTTGGTTAGATAACGGAAATGTCTATTTAGGCCAAAGAGGTCGACTTTAAGCTGCATTTTGAAGGTGGAATGAGGGATTTAAAGGCAGGACTTCCACAGCTTCAGGTCTTATTAGCTGAAGATGGCTTCCACTGATGGAGAATGCTTGATAATCCCAAATTAGAGATGCACAGATATCAGAGGGTTGTTAGTCTTTGACCTTAGACAGCGAGGGGTTGAGGGTGGGTGCTGGGTCATTGAATATATTCAAGGCTGTGTTAGACAGAGTTTTGATCGACAAGGGCATCAAAGGGTTTTGGTGTGCCAGCAAGAAAGTTGCTCAGCCTTGACCATAATGGATGGTGAACCAGTCCCGAGGGGCCAAATGGCCTAGTCTTGCTCCGATTTCTTATGTACCCTAACTGGGTGACGATAAAGATCAGGAAGGCAGGTAAATAACTTTACTAAAGGATACAATGTGGGAGGTTGACCACAAGTGCATTGGAATCGTCATGGCTAGGGGTAACAGAGACATGAATGAGGATCTCATCAACAGATGAGCTGAGGCAGGGGCAGACTCGGGTGATGTTACACAGGCTGAAATAGGCTGTATTAGTGATGGCATTGATATGTGTTCAGAATCTCACCTTGAGGTCAAATATGACCTCAATATTGTGAAGAGTCTGGTAGTACCACAGACAGTTGCCAGGGAGGAGACTGGAGTCAGTGGCTAGGGAACAGAGTTGATAAAAGGCATTGGTCTACCCAAAATTTATCTGTAAGAGATTTTTGCTTATGCAATATTTGATGAGGACAAGCAGGGTGCTGTTTAAACTGGTTTTGATTATGACAAACAGCTGATAGAGTGGAGACATGTTCATATAAAACCAAATAATGGAAGTCTAAAATAAGGACAGAAAGTGCTGGAGATTCTCAGTAGGTCAGGCTGTGTCTATGGAAAGAGAAACAGATTTAACGTTTCGAGTTCTGCTAGATTCTGTACAATGAAACTAGTTCCTCCCTTCAAATGCTTACATTACTCATTGCTCTATTGCGCAGTTGGAGGCATGAGGAGGCTGCAAGCTTATGGAATCTACAGGTCACACAATCATACAGACACACCGGGCATCTGAGCAATAACAACAACAACTTGCACTGTTATAGTACCAATAGCATAGTAAAATTTTCCAAGGCAGGAACAATATAGGCAGAGATAACATGGCACCAAGCCACAAAAGAAGATATTGAACTGTAGGTGACTATAAACTTAGTCAAAGAGGTAGATGTTAAGAGGAGTTTCTCCAAGGCCAGTGAAGCATTGAAGATGTTTGCGGAGGGAATTTCAGAATTTAAGGCCTCGACAGCTACAGGTACGGTTACCAATCGTGAGCTGAAGGAGACCAGGGATGACAAAAAGAGCTGAATTGGACAAAAGCAGGATTCTCAGAGGGTCATTTTCCACACATTTTCCAGAGTCAAGTGTCTATAGATCTTCTGCCACCAAGTACTTAAGTTTTTACTTTTTTATTCTGTTGTTGTACACTTCAATAGCCCAGATAAAATATCTAAAATGTTTGCCTCTGAGGTGATAATACAAAGGATATCAAAGTACTTCATGCAATTGGGACTGATTGCAATCAGGCAGACAGTTCTGAGCCCCAGAATTAAATTTATTGCAAGTCAGTTACATCTGAATGACTCTTCTGCCTGCTGCTCAGCTGATGGTTCGTACGTATGGTTTAGATTCTGCTCTTTGGTTTAATTTGTTACAGGTTTCAGCATCAGAATGCAAAAAAAATTCTAGGTGCTTTTTTTTGAATTATGCTAAGGCGAAGGAAGCCAGGGAAGTGAAAGGTGCAAATTGAAATACGATGGAGTCCTGTTGTGTCTTTCCTTGGCAGTTCAAAAGGTCACAGTGACAGTGTTGAGATTTCACATAATAAACGTGCTTCTTTAGACCATTCTAAACTAAGCATTGGCATATAAGACAGGGTGCTAATACACTGACTGTTTACAGGTAAAATTGTACAATTGTAGCTGATTGGTACAATGAAGAAATGATAGCGAAAGTACACTGAAATTCTTCAGGGACAAAGGTTCACTGGAAAATTGGAAATAGCAATAATTACAGATCTGCTAAAATGGCGCCTTTTCACAGCTATTCACCTTCAGATTTCATGACAGGGAATTGGGAACAGAGTAGCAGCAGTAAATAAAAAAAACACGCTTCAAAGAATAAACAGTGTCCCAGAGGCATTCAGTTTAAATCCTTATGATACACCCCAGCCTGTAAGGGGAAAGGAAAGGAAACTGGAAATCATGCAATTGTGATGAACCCGAGACTAGTTACTTCTGAGCTGCAATAAGTGGAGAAACAAGCCAACTCGTTAGCTTGTGTGTAACATCAGCGCATTTAGCCACTCCTTTCCAGTGCTATATCGATTCTTTGTTTTTGTGTTGCTTCTGATACTTAGCAACCTTTTACAGCATCTTTCAAAGCCCTTAATTAATGTCTTATGTTTTGTACACCAAAGAGCTTTCTTGGCAAGAGGAAGATTTAATTTAGATTCTAGTTCAGATAAAAGACCTTCTGGAACAACGGCAAATAAAACCTCTTTTTCCAGAACTGGGTTAAACCAGCTGCATTGGTAATTAGGCGATCAATAATGTTGTTTCTGTAATAACACTGAGATTGCCTGTCCAAACTTTGACTGTGAAAGTCTACAGTCATGATCGCTCCCCAAGATTAACACCAACTCTCTTTAAAGATCTTGTTTTCATAAGGTACCTTGGCTATTTCAAAGTGCTTTACAGCCAATCAACTATTTTTGAAGGGTGAAAAAAAAGGATAGCCAATTTGTGGTCAGCAAACTCTTACAAACAGCAATGCAAAAATGATCACATAATCTCTTTTAAAAGGTGTCAGGGTTTTAGTTGAGGGATAAATTTTCATCAGGGGAGTGAGGAGAACTCCTGTTAACACCTGACAACATGTCCTCTCCCAATGCCTACCACGTGGGTTCCCGAATGCACCTCCTTCCTATCCTCGCCTACAAGCTTCACCTTTCCAGCATGACCTTTAACCTCCTTGACCAGCTCTTTGCAATGTGACTGTTTATTGCTTGCTATCGAATCATGGAAGAGACATCACCAACTCCAACAGCCAGGTCTCATTCTGTCTTCACCAAATTCACAATCGTTCGCAAACCCATTGCATACAATCAGAATGTGGAGCACCTCATAAAAGAGAACGTGAAGATTTGCAGAGTATATGAAAAGAAAAACTCTGCAGTTTTCCTAAGCAGAATGAGTATGTAACAAAAAGACCATAAGACATAACAGCCATTCAGCCCATTAAGTCTGCTCTGCCATTCAATTAGATCAATGGTTAGACAGATAATCCTCAACTCCACTTGCCTGCCTTTTCCCCATAACCCTCAATTTCCTGACTGATTAAACATCTATCTCAGCGTCGAGTACACTTAATGACCCAGTCTCGACTGCTCTCTGCAGTAAAGAACTCACAGCTAATGAGAACATTGGAGAAGGAGTTGGAAGATCAGAGGACGATCCATGTATCTATTTGTCAGAGATAGCGAGCTGGCGATCTCCCAGTTTCATGATGCCATAAGCAAATATCAGACAGTTACATGCCATGTGATGCACTCATGGTCCCTCACCAACTTCTACAGATTCACCATTGAAAGCACACCGTCCGGGTGCATAATGGCCTGGTATGTCGACTGCTCTGCCCAGGACCGTAAGAAGCTACAGAAGGTGGTGTGCACAGCCCAGACCATCACGGAGGCCAACGTTCCATCCATAGTCTCCATTTACACTGCTTGCTGCCAAGGAAAAGCGGCCCATCATCAAAGGCCCATCGCACTCTGGTAATTACCTCCTACAACCTCTTCCGTCAGGCAGAAGATGCAGAAGCCTGAACACATACAAGCAGGTTCAGAACAGCTCCTTTCTGCCCGTTATCAGACTACCGAATGGACTCTAGCCTCAAATAATGTAACCTGCAATGTAACCTGTATGCCTCTAAGTCTTTTTGATTTGTACATCCTTTGCTTGCTGTGATCTGCCTGTACTGCTCATAAACAAAGCTTTTTACTGTATTTTGGTACACGTGACAATAAAATCAATCAATCAACCATGTTCACTTTGATGGCCACCATCACTGTGCTTTCCTCAGAACAGGCTACTCCCTCTGAAACAGCACTCATACAGACGATGCACACATTAATGGTGTGCAATCAAATATGCCATTTCTAAATTTGTTGTTGACACCAAATTGGAGGGATAATCAATACTGAGGAGAAGTGCAACAAATTACAGGAGGAGATTCGTAAGCTTGTAGAATATGCATCAACTTGGCAAATGAAGTTCAATATAGAAAATAGAGAGGTAGGAGGTCTTAGTTGAATGAATAGAGAAGTGACTTGTTACCTGGTCTAGATATAGTAGGGGAACACCTTGAAGAACAAAAGTAATTAATCACTTGAGGCTGCACTTGGTTAGCAAGGCCACAAAAATAGCAAACCAACTACTAGGCTCCATTTCTCAATGAACAGAATTGGGAAGAAAGGAAGTTGGTCGAAACCTGTGCTGAACCTTGTTTAGACTATTCTTACAAGTGCTGTAAATAGTTCTGATCACTATTATAAAAAAGGACATTGAAATACTGGAGATAGTTCAAAGAAGAATATAAAAATGTGGTGGCACAAATGAGTGGATGTCCAGCTCAGGAAATGATTGACAGGTTGCGTCTCCTTTCTATTGAACAAAGAAAGCAGAAGTGTGACCTAATCGAGGTCTTTAAAATGATGAAAGGATTTGAGTGGGTACAGAGAGAATATTTTCTCTTGTGAGGAAGGGCACAACCAGAGGCCATCATTATAAGATAAGAAATGCAAGAAATTCAAAAAATAATTCAGAAAAACATTCTTGACCTAAAGCAGGACTCGTTGCTACAGGGAATGGTAGAAATAATTAGCATCGATGCAGTTTAAGGGGAAACTAGACAACCATTTGACTAAGAAGGAGGGAAGAGAAGATTCCAATGATAGATTTAGATGAAGAAAGAGGAGGCTTTACTTTTTCAGAGATAGTAGGAACTGCAGATGCTGGAAGATCTGAGGTAACAAGGTGTAGAGCTGGATGAACACAGCAGGCCAAGCAGCATCATAGGAGCAGGAAGGTTGACGTTTCGGGCCTAGACCCTTCATCCATTTCTGATGATGCTTGGCCTGCTGTGTTTATCCAGCTCTACACCTTGTTATCTCAGATTTTCCAGCATCTGCAGTTCCTACTATCTCTGATACAATTTTAACCCCACTGCGAAGCCTCTTCTAAGGATGCCTACCCTGAAGAAGTTACCCTCCGGACAAACCTCAGGGGATCTCTCTCCCACAAAAACTCTCTCGTAATCTCTTCAGCCTTGAAACTGCTCGACGCCGTCCTGAAGCAAACTAGGTACTACAGCCACATCACCTTTCTTAGTACCTGCCTACGGAACCAGATCATCCCCAATGGACTACAGTCCACATTCAGGCCTTCCCAATTTGGCCCCAACCGTGACAATGTCTACATTCATAGCATTGAGATCCTTCAGAAGCATTTCTCCCTGCGACTCCTGAAACAGCCATTTCTGATGAAGGGTCTAGGCCCGAAACGTCAGCCTTCCTGCTCCTATGATGCTGCTTGGCCTGCTGTGTTCATCCAGCTCTACACCTTGTTATCTCAGGCTTTACTTTTTCCCTCTTTTCCCTCTTCGTTGTCAACTGAGGAGTCCCCATGCCCTGTGTCTTGTTCCTCCTGCAGGTCCAAACCAGACTGCTACGCAGTGTTCAGCAGAACTCAACCAACTGGAGACCATGGTTAATATGTAATGCAGAGGACTTCCAGGCACTGAAGCAGACATGCCAGTTGCCCATTCAATGGCACACTCAATGGTATTGATTGTACATAGTCCTGCATCTCATTCCTTTGGGAGGTATTCTCAGCCATACAGTAAGCTGCCAGCTCATAGCTTTGCTTACAGATGTGCAGACTGATATATAAAGCAACTGTTCTGAAGAGGTTAACGTTCATATTACGTTGGCTCCATACATTCCATTGTTGTCACACGCTGGCTGTGGTTGGAGACAAAGAGTTCAGATGGAGCACATTTATGTGTACCAGCTCCCTAAGGCATTGTTATCTAAGAATAGTGCCTCTTCTGTAAATCTCTACGGTGGTGTGTCCTCTATCACTATAGACAGGCTCAAGACAAAGCAAAGACAAAGGAGCAAAAACAAAGTTGCTGGTAAAGCTCAGCACATCTGGCAGCATCTGTGAAGGAAAAAACAGAGCTAACGTTTCGGGTCGGGTGACCCTTCCTCAGAACTGACAGCTTCCTCAGACAAAGGAGGATTGGTGGCAAAGAACTATCTCAGACAATCCTGCACTACGTACTGGTGAGATAGCAAATGCAAAGGCGCTAACAGGGATCATCTGGAAAAATATCACGCTTTTGAGAAAACCAGACTGCCAAACGAAAAACAATAACAATCAAAGTGCATGGCAAATCTTCTGCACAAAGATTTTAATACAATTAAAAACTGTGGATGCCAGAAATCTAAAATCAAAGCAGAAAACGGTAGAAATGCTTTTAGCAGGTTCGCCGGCATCTGTGGAGAGAGAAACCGAGTTATTGCTGAAAGGCTCACTTCGTGTATTTTTTTCTCTGCAGAAGCTGTCAGACCTGCTAGTTGAGTATATACTCCCTTCTCTGTGTTTGTTATGTAAAGTCTGTGTAGCCACGCATTAATGTCATTGGCTCCTGCGCGATCTGCAGGAGCCTTACTACACCCAAATGTCCAAACTCAAACTTCAGACAGACCAACCAGTGATTTATAAACAATATCTCCAATTGGAAGGTTACCATAAGCTGAATCGCCAAGGACTACATTTAGCTCTCAGTCAGTACAGTGTGGTCCAGGGTCCAGGCTCAAAACATCAACTCTCCTGCCCCTCTGAAGCTGCCTGGCCCCTCCATCTCCACACTGTATTGACTCCGACTCTAGCATCTGCAGTTCTTGCTATATCAGACTGGCTACATTCAGCTCTACTTGTCTTGCTTTAATCATAGAATCCCTACGGTGCAGAAAAAAGGCTATATGGCCCATCCATTCTGCACCAATCCTCCAAACAGCATCCCACCAAGACCCAACACTGCTCCCCCATCCCCATATTTATCATAGCTAACCTACTGACTTGCACATTCCCGGACAGTACATGGCAATTTAACATGGCCAATCCGCCTAACTTGCACATCTTTGGACTGTGGGAGGGAACTGGAGCATCCAATGGAAACCCACAGGGAGAACTCTACATAGACAGTCACCAAGATTGGAATTGAACCTGGGTCCCTGGCGCTTGAGGCAGCAGTGCTAATTACTGAGCCACTGTGCCGCCCTCAAAAGGTGCAAATATCTCATGAAGTACAAATATAACGTACAATGATAATCACAACATCATGATTTTGTAACAAGACTATTTCCAACTATTCTGCTTCAATTACTGTTTGTCTGAAATCTATAGTAACTGGTACACATTCACCCTGTGCATGTGTGAAATAGATGAGTTTGAGTTGATTGCAGGATCGGTGAGAGAAGGTGCAGGTAGCAAAGCCACAAGAAGAAGAACAAGTCATTCTGTGGGAGATAGTAGGAACTGCAGATGCTGGAGAATCTGAGACAACAAGGCGGAGAGCTGGATGAACACAGCAGGCCAAGCAGCATCATAGGAGCAGGAAGGCTGACATTTCCGGCCTAGACCCTTCTTCAGAAAAATTCTGAAGAAGGGTCCAGGCCCGAAACGTCAGCCTTCCTGCTCCTATGAAGTCATTCTGTGGTGTGTTTTTCACTAACAGGTTTTGTTGCTGACTGTTGGGAGCTCCTTCTCATTCATAACAAGGGCACAAGTTGGTTTTTCACTGATGGCAGTGTACATGTCCCTCTAATTAGTGAGATTATCCAGCGTGAAGCATGTGCAAAAAAAAATACAAGGGTGGCTCATCCTGAAAGAAACCACCAGAATCGTGAAGACATTTAAATTACAGTGTGGACCTATTCTCACAAGCGCCCAGCTACTATTTGTATATAAAGCATTCACATGAGCCATGGCAGGCCAGAAACCAGACTTTTCCATTGAGTTGTTCCTGTCACACGTTTCAAATGAGAGAAAGAGTTATGTAGTGACCAGATAATTTGGGAATAACCAGCAGGAATAACGTTGTGCATAGCACAGCACGTGTGCCTTTGGAGGGTATGACCAATGTGTGCCACTGCATTATTAATGGTATTCATGCCCTTACAGATACAGAAAGAGCTAAATCCCAGTGCCCCAGGAGAGCCAGACATGTGCTCTGTAGCCAGTTGTTTCTGTGCACTTGTCTAGAATTGAAAATACTGTTCAGTGCATCCAAGGCAGTGCATCTCCAATACAGACCGACTAATATCCGACATGCTTTGCCTACATAACAGCTGTTACTGTTGTAATATAAAAGATGGTATATAAACACTCAAATTGTTTTAGCCTTCCCGTCATGCTCAGGGAGATCCGTGGCTCAAAGCATATTGACTGGAGTAATCTTAACTGACACAAGCAGGCCGGCTAAAGTCTCTGATTGATGCATCCAAATGTGGATCCAGCCTTGCACATATCTTTGTAATGACTTCCCTAGTGAGCACAAATCTCCTTCTGCTCCTGTGTTGAAGCCAGGTGGTTCATTCAAAACCACTATGGCCTTCCCTCTGGGTCGGGCCTCTATTCCCTCATGTTCTGCCCTTTTGCTTCTCGTCAGGCTCCATAATTACCACAGCAACTGCTTTAAAAGACAATCTGTCACCGTTATTCCAGCATTATCTAATTTTTGCAATGTTGGGCATTGCAAAAACTTAATCGGACTGTCGTTTGTAAGCTCAGAACTTTGACATTATCCAATGAGATACAAGTTAATAAGCAGTAAGTTCATCTGAAATATTTTTACTTTTCTGTTTCAGCAGACGCTCTGATGTATTTAAAGCAGTGACTATTGTGTTGTTAGCAACTGGTAATGGTCCTTTACTGCCCATCACTCCAATACCCAGTGACTGGTCACAAATAAATTCATTTTCAAATGTTATTCTCATCTGTAGATATCACCATGGCCTGAACCTAGACTACCCCTTTAGCTGCAGGACTGCTATTATAGCCCTTGTTAGTCATTAACTGGTATATGTTTGAAGAAAAGAATAATGAATATCCGTTGGTAAGTTGAAGACATGTATCTTCAGGGTTTTATAACTCCACTAATCACTCATGCTTCACTTCTGTGGCTTGTATTATTTTGTTTCTTTATTTTATTGATTATAATGTGATAACTGCTGGAAAATAATAGCATTAATGAAACACGAATCAAACAATGAAACATGCAAGTTGTTATTATCCTCTTGACTACGTCACACTATGTCCACATAACCCGTGCGACAGCGACATGGCTGTGAAAAATGTTAAAGTTAGCTTGAGGAGTAGACAAAATGGAGAATGGAAGAATCAGTGTCTGCAAAGAGGTTTTATTTTCACTTATGTAAGCATTTAGCTCTTGTAATTCATGTAATGAGGGAAACCTGTTGATCTACAATATTACCATTACACAATGCCTTCCAGCCCATTATGTAATACATTGAAAGCCCTCAAGTAAGTTTTTACAGGTTTGCAGTGTTCTTCCAGGCATCATTTATTCCCCTTACAATTAGTAAAGTGAAGAGACATTATTCAAGCCCAGATGGCTGTGCTTTTCATCTTGCTCACTTTGACTCATCCTGGAATCTTTTCTTTTATTTCAAAAATATACCTTAATCATAAAAATATCTTTATGTACGTACACAGTCAATAAAGCAGTTCACTTCTGTACAGTAGCATATGAAGAAACAAAGAAACATTGGAGTGTGACTCTATCCAGCAAACAAACCAAAGGCATTTCTTACTTGTACACAACTAGATTTACATACATTTGAGGCACCAGGAGGGTCCGATAATTGCAAATCATCCAGGCTTAGTTTCACAGAGGACCATGAATCCTGGGCAGGCTGAAAGTGTATACATGTTGGTCTGCTACTCTTCTGAGAACTGTCTAAGTCACAGTGCTTCTATTGGACTGACATCCAACAGTGTCAACAGAACAGAATTGCAATTCTGGCATTATTTTGTATTTTTCATAAGCCAGTGATTGCAATTATTGTGACCTGCATTTATAATAGTGAAAATACCAAGGACATAAATTCATCAAGTCAGTGGGCTCACATCACAACATCTAATAATTAGTTGTCATGAAATATCTCAGAAACATAATTCTGGTCTGGGAAAGCAAGCTCTGAAGAAATTAAAATCATGAGGGGCATAGATAGGATGAATAGCCAAGGTCTTTTCCCCAGGGTAGTGGAGTCCAAAACTAGACGGCATAGGTTTAAGGTGAGAGGGGAAAGATTTAAAAGGGACCCAAGGGGCAACTTTTTCCCGCAGAAGGCAGTGCATGTATGGAATGAGCTGCCAGAGGAAGTGGTGGAAGCTGGTACAATTACAACATTTAAAAGGCATCTGGATTGGTATATGAAGAGGAAGGGTTTAGCGGGATATGAGCCAAATGCTGGCAAATGGGACCAGGTCAGATTGGGATGTCTGGTTGGTGCGGACAAGTTGGACTGAACGGTCTGTTCTGTGCTGCATGACACCATGGTACAGGCTGGTACAATTACAACATTTAAAAGACATCTGGATGGGTACATGAATAGGAAGGGTTGAGAGGGATATAGACTAAATGCTGGCATTTGGATTAGATTAATTTAAGATGTCTGGTCGGCATGGATGAGTGGACCAAAGGGTCTGTTTCCATGCTGTACAGCTCTATAACTCTAAATGGAGATGGAAAGTCAGTGCAAATAAAAAAAAATCCGAGCAATTGTCAAGATTCAATAACGCACAAGTAGAGTGATTTAGGTGAACAGACAGGACATTCCCTTTGAAACCATCATTTTGTTTTTTTACTGAAAAGGACATGACTTAATAGCAAAGAAAGTCATAATTAGCTCCAAGGCACAGCAAGGAGAAATAGTTGACATGGGGCAGCGTATTGTATTCAAATGTTCCTTTGCACAAAAGCTGATCAACAATTATATTCACAACGAAGCAGATGGAAGAGACTTTTACACTCAAACTGAGTTCAAACTTCAGAAGATACAATTTTGTAACTAAATTGCTCAATCTACATTTTGATTGTTCTTGGTTTATTTCAAAAGGCCACACTACCTCATAGGCCAAATTCTCAGTTACCAGGAATATCCATTAGATTTGTAACTCAAGGCTATGGGTTTGCCAACCTTAGTTGCATGCATCTATCCTACGTAACCATAAATTAAACAGAAGCAAGTGGCCCCAGCACCATATTTTAGCAATAAAAGAGATTAAATAATTAGTACCTATTAGAGCAAATGTACCATGTCCTACAAATCTGCAGCTTGGCAAGCTTACAAATAACTTTCGAACCAATACATCATTGTGCACTGGTATCGCACACCACATGTTACACACATGGTCTCTATATCCTGATTACATAATTGACTTCACCTCTGTGCTGAGCCCTGAAATACTTGCTAGAAATAAATTAGGAAAGGTGAAAATGGCAAGACTGGTTCCTGCAGAGCACTCCTTGGGTATTTGTCTTCTGCATTATTTAAAATTCACCCTGTAGACTATGCTGGAATATTTGAGTAGCAAATATAAATCTGAACTCGGGAATACAATGCAATTTTTAATAACCACACATGTAATTGGGAGATGCTGGAGGGATTAGATATCCAGAGTTGGATCGCTGGACTTTGCTGAAGACAGGAACTGAGGCAAATAGGGCACAAAGATATCAGCACAAGCTTGCATTGCCGGTTTCCTGATGATATTTCAGGGAAGGTGACTTTGGGGGTTTGGCATCACCTCCTTTGCCATGAAGCCGAGAGCCAATTAAGTTCACAGGGGGCCTTACTTTATAAATATAATCGAAATGGTGGTGGCGACAGGGTAGGAAGTGTTCAGGCTCCTGGGTCTGTTTGCTCCCTCTCACATAATCAACTGCATTTTTAAAAAAATGTTATTTTCTTCATTTAACTTTTGAATCAAATTCATCTTTTCTTCCTCCTGCAGCTGTGGCGGTGGGGAGAGGTTGCAGGGAGCTGTTGAGTAGCGGATCCGGTCCATGGCGGTCATGGCTTCAGCAAAGGCTCCATTGTCAGCGAGTTGGGGTCTGTTCTTTTCCTTTGGTGTTTGGTAACGGTGGCGTGCTGAAAGATTTCTCGATCTTCAGGAGTTAGTTTGAACGGTCGTCGGTCCTTGGAAGGTGAGAATGGGCTCCTATCCTCGAGAGGTGGGACAGCCTCCTGGCTATGGCGGCAGCTGCAGTATCGGCAGTGATGCTTTGGCACAGGCGACGTTCTGGGTCCGGTCTGCGGCAGCAGGGATAGAATCAGCACACTTCCACTATGGTGATGCGGCTTCAGGGACAGCTTTGGAGCAAAGCAGCATCCCGAGGCCACTCGTGAAATCGAGAAGCCATGGTTGGAACAAAAAATGAAATTTGTCTTAAGTTTTGTGTTATTTCTTCTTTATGTAATTAAAATGGCATCAAATTAATTATGGTGACTTATACACATATTACTGTACTTCCATAAATACATGTAACAATAAATTATTATACTATACCATATACTATATACTTTAAGGAGGCTAACTAGCATTTTCCAGTCGGCTCCCAGCACACACAGTGAGTGTAACCGATAGCCACCCTCTGTAGGAATGATACCCCCATCTGCATCTCTACGCCTAGCAGGGATTTTCATTTTAAACCATAATAAAATTAGTTCTTTTTTTGTCAAAGCACCCTCCCGGCTATGTAAATAAAACAAAGAACTAAGGATGCTGAAGATCTAAAACAAAAACAGAAATTGCTGGAGAAACTCAATGGGTCTGACAGCACCTGTGGAGAGAAAGCAGAGTCAACCAGAGGGCATAAAGATGTCATACTCCATTTCACCCCACAATCACTTGAAGCATGACGTGCTCCTGAAAGCATGCTGCTCAATTGTAATCCAACGACTGTACAGAATCATTAGCTGCAATAAACATATGCTGTTTTTTTTAATACCACAATATCAGTGCCCACTTCTTATTTTATGAGGGATAGCATAAGAATTGCCATGTCAGGTTAAATACCCTATTGGAGGCAATATCACATTATGGGGTTAGCAGTGACAGCTATCGATGTAGAAGATTACAACATTTTGGTAGCAGATATTTGGAAAAATAATTGAAGACCAACTGAAGAATATCAGATAATTGGCAGCATCCATTTCTGTGAGTACAGAACTGTAGACAAAGCATTGCCCAGTAAGAAGACAAACCTAATTTCACACACCATGTCAAGTGCAAGGCGATCAGAAGCTGCCACGGCCAATGACATCTTATGCCCTGAAATGACAGGACAACACATACTAAATTACAGTTGATACCGAAGCAAGTGCCAATATATAACCACTACATATTCTGAAAGACATGTACCACCTGCAAGTGGCTGTAGCACAACGGATAACAGATGATCAATTCTGTGCCTTCACAGGATCTCATCACAACGTTAATACAAAAGCTCATTTTTGCTTCTACCTGAATAGATACAAATGGCCCGGCAGTGGCAGGATCACCAGTGTGCACAATGTCAGTACAGTCACACCAACGAATTGAACCACATCCATTGTGATGGAAAAGATCAAGCATGAAGCAACTAAATCAGTAAATGATCTGAAACACATGTACCAAATGGATTTCAACACAGTCAGACATTTTAACAGTACTGCACCTTAAGGATGATGCAACCCCATTTATTAATCCTCTAATGAAATGCAGCATAAAAATTCAGGAGACACTTTGAGTGGAACCAAAGAAGACAGAATGAAATGGTATAATTTGAAAAGTCACCACCACAACTTGCTCATCAAAGGGTAAATCAGGAAACTGCAAGCCAGTCAGTCTAACCTCAATGGTGGGGAAACTATTGGAAACAACTCTGAGGGATAAAAGTAATCTACACTTGGACAGGCAGGGATTCATTAACAATAGTCAGCATGGTGTTGGTAAGGTGAGTTTTTGACTGACTAATTTAGAGTCATAGAATCATAGAGATTCACCTCACGGAAAGAGACTCTTTGGTCCATGCCAACTAGATATCCTAAATCAATCTAGTCCAATTTGCCAGCATTTGCCCCATATCTGTCTGAACCTTTCTTAATCATGTAACCATCCAGATACCTTTTAAATGTTATAATCGTACCGGCCTCCAGCTCGTTCCATACATGCACCACGTTCTCTGTGAAAAAGTTGCCCCTTAGGTCCCTTTTAAATCATTCCCCTATCACTTTACACCTATGCTCTACCCGCCCCCACCCCACCCCCCACAGTTTTGGACTCCCTTACCCTGGGGAAAAGACATTGGCTATTCACCCTATCCATGCCCCTCATGATTTTATAAACTTTAATAAGGTCACCCCTCAGCCTCTGACATTCCAGGGAAAATGCCTATTCAGTCTCTCCCTATAGCTCAAACCCTCCAACCCTGGCAACATTCTTGTAAATCTTTTTCTGTGCCATTTCAAAGGTCAAAACATCTTCCTATAGCAGGGAGACCAGAATTGAAAGTAGTATTCCAAAAGTGGCCTAATCAATGTCTTGTGTAGCCACAAGAAGACCTCCCAACTCCTATACTCAATGCAGAGACCAATAAAGGCAAGCATAACAAATGCCTTCTTCACTACCCTGTCTACCTGGCACTCCACTTTCAAGGAACTACAAACCTGCACTCCAAGGTCTCTTTGTTCAGCAACACTTCCAGGTCTGTACCATTAAGTATATATGCCCTGCCCTGAATTGCCTTTCCAAAATGGAGCACCTCACATCTATCTAAATTAAACTCCATCTGCCACTCCTCAGCTCATTTGCCTATTTGATCAAGATCCCATTGTACTCTGAGGTTACTTTCTTCGCTGTCCATTACAGCACCAATTTTGGCATCCATCTGCAAACTTACTAACCATACCTCCCATATTCACATCCAAAACTTGCTTAACTTTTTTGAAGAGTTGACCAAGTGTGTAGATGAGGACAATGCTTTTGATGTAATCTACTTGAATTTCAACATGGCTTTTGATAAAGTCCCACATGGGAGACTGATAGTGAAGAGAGACTGTTTTCCTTGGAACAGAAGAGACTGACGGGGCACATGATTGAAATATAATATAATTAGGAGGGGCATAGAGAGGGTAGACAGGAAGAAACCTTTCCCCTTGATGGAGGGATCAATGACCAGACAGCACAGATTTGAGGTGAGGGACAGGAAGGTTAGAGGAGATGTGAGGAAAAACATTTCACCCAGAGAGTGGTGGGAATCTGGAACTCTCTATCTCTAAGGGGGTTGAGGCAGAAACCCTCAGAACATTTAAGAAGCATTTAGATGTCAACTTGCAATGCCAAGGCATACTGGGCTACAGACGAAGTGCTGAAAAATAGGATTAGATTAGTTAGTTGCTTGTTTCTGACAATCTCAGACTTGTTGGGCTGAAGGGCCATTTTCTATGCTGTAGACCTCTTTGCCATTATGACAACTGCACCACTACCTCTTAATTAAAATTTGGCCACACAAAACACTGATGCAGGAAAAATTAAACTCCAAATTTTCCAGAGTAAGATTTTTTTCTAAGATGGAGGTGTAAAGCATGGATACTGGTCTGTCCATAGAGCAGAAGCTTCCCAAGAACTTCTGGATTCCATTTGGACAGTACTGTTTCCAACAGTTACAATTTGGCCTCTCAGTTAGCTGGGGGGTCCTACTCTCGCAGCACGTGGTCAGGGTTATTGAAATGTATCTGGTTGTATTTGTATAGCTGATGATAATACAGTGATGAATAAGACAAAGGAAGAACACAATCACAATCTTCACCTGCCGTTGACCGCAGCATGATGAGATCGAGGATGTTAAACGTATATGTCAATCCCACAGGACAGTGAGGATCTGTGATATTGCCTCAGATGTTTAATTTCTTCTTGCCATATATTTCCAACTGTGCAGACAAGGTATCTCTGCTGACAGATGCGCACAAGAAGGATGTCCCCTATGTATGGCAAGAAAACTACTAATGCATCATTGATACTCTCAAACGGGTTCTGTCAAAACAGTCTTAGCTATTATACTACTACAACCTCAGGAAAGTCACAATTTTCAAAGTGGATGAAGTACAAAAAGGCCTAGGTGTGTGTCTCTTGCCGGAAGAAAAACTTGTTTTTTGTTTTGAAAACACTGCCACCTGCTTAAGTCAACCATTCCAATATTGATATATTAGCTCTGTATTTGGCATCATGCATTTTCACACACCCTTATCAGGCAAGAAATTCACGGATGAAACAAACCATAAGCCACGAGAAATGATCTGTCGCAAACCGTGAATGAATGCAGTGCTACATTTGCAGCATCTATTTGTCAAGGTGCCAGATGATGACTTTGAAGTGAAGTATGAGCCTGGTACCAGGATGATTACAACTCAGCTGGTCAGATTACCCAACCCACCAAAATATTCCTGATCTATTCATTGATACTCTAGACTATGAAGTTGAAGATGTTCTCAAGGGTTACACTTTGACTGCAGTCAGCATGAACAGTTGCCATCAGCAACTGCTGAAGGTGAGGAACAAGGGTTGCAAAAAAAAAAAAAAATTATCCATGGATGGCTTGACAGTGTTAAAGAAGTACCTGAGAAGATTAGTTCATGTTGGCCATACAGAGACAACCTTGGCATATCACCATCGGTCATTACCAAGGGCTAACAAGTCCTAATAATAAAAACATTACACCAAGATATCATGTCCATGTCAGTGTTACGCCAGGGACAGTTGGGTATTTAAAGCACAAGGCGGCCAGTACGTGACTCTGTCCTGGCCAGGGATGAATAAGGATCTTTAATGATTTGTGAATGCACGTGAGATATCTCAAATGCACCAACCTGAACAGGGGAGGGAGCCTCTATATATACATAATGTTGCATTCAGTCCTTGGACAAAAGTAGCCACAAACCTATTCCCAGTTGATTAGGAAAGTTATATCATTGTGACAGATTATTTCTCGACATTACCCTTTGTGCAATGACTTAGCAACACAATGAGTACAACTGCTGCTGATCATCACCCCGCAATCCTTACTCAAATAAGTCTAGCAGAACATATGGTACTTACTATCAAATCAATGATCATTAGGTGTTGAGCAACAAAGGAGGTTTTTGTATTACATTGATGAATTTTCATATAACAGCAATAAAGAAAGGATTACCATCCTAAGCATAATTTGTGCTCAGAAGGCAAGTGCAAACAATCATGCCCAGTAACTAATCATCTACACATCATGAGAGCCTGGACATTTTTCTTCAAAGGCAGAGAAGGGATACATGCTAAGAGAGCAGATAGAAAACTTACCAAAGCTGCACACTGTGCAGAGCGTGCTAGTTAGAAATACAAACACAAGTACATGGATACCAGTGAAGGTTTCTAGAATATACAACCAGCACAATTCATAATGAAGTCATTGTTGATCATGGTGTTAAATTGCAAAGGAGCAGAATGCCACGCAGATCAATGTATGACACAGAGTGAGGAAGGACACTTTGATCATGGTAATTGTTTGGTGATGCTGAGTGAGAAGAACCAGCAGAAGTTGAAACGTTAATCTTGTAAACTCTGTTTGTATGATTATCAAATTGCTAACATGTGACTATATACAACTGTGTATGATTGGGGTAATTTTTTTTATCTTTGGGAAAAGGAGGATGTGTTATGCTTGGTAGTCAACATATCCATATACCTTTAAGAGACATGTTCATGACATTAGCACTACAGCATAGCATGTGGCCTGTGGTTAATAAGGTTTCATACTCTATCTTTACTCAGAATCACTTGAAGCATGGCATGCAGATGTTACAAGACTAACATTTCAAAATTCAGTGTAACACTTTGCAAGTTTGACAACTTATCCTGATCTGGTGATCGTATTCTCACCCAGACAGGTATGTATTGTTCCCTGTTGCTGCTGATTGGTACTGACGCTCTACTGAAAGCATGCTGCTCAATTGCCTGTATATAATTGTTAGCTGTTGCATTCTTTAATACCACAATATCCAAGCCCCTTGACAAGACATAAACTAGGCATTGCCACATCAGGTTGGAGGCAAAATCACATTGATAGTCAGTGGGACCTTGCTGTGTTCAATTTGGCAATCATATTTCCAATGTCACAACAGTGATTCCACTTCAAACAATTGGTGGTAAAGTGCTTTGTGATGAGCCGAGGGTGTAAAATGTGCTACATAAGTGCAATGCTTTCTCTGTTCTTTAATTGTCAGACCGCCCAGGTACAAGGAGATGTATCTCCACAGTCAATTAGACTCCTATCTCCTCGTAATAAATGCAAACTAACAACCTCTTACTGTTTTGTATTACTGTAGTGTTTTGGACCATGATCTGACTGCGAACTCCTAGAAACCTCTTCCCAGCAGCAATGGCTCATGATGGGGCAAAAGGAAGTGGCATTCGATTGTGAGTGTTGGTACTCAGAAACCGGCTATCATCCAAAAGTTAGGAAAGAAAAAAAAAAGCTCATTTACGTTTCATAACCTCAGGACAGCCAAGAAAATACTTTTAAAGTGCAGTCAAGGCTGTAATGTCATGTAAAATGCAGCCACTACTGGAATGCAGGCAAGTTAAGGGGAGGTGCAATTTAAAGGGAGGTAAAATTAGGAGGAGGCAAGCAGTATTATCACTCGTTTATTTAATCCAGAGTAGACCCAGAGCAGACCCAGAGTAGTAATTATCTGGGGAGCCAGGTTCAAATCCTGCCATGGTGGAATTTGAATTCAATTATATTTTTAAAAATTCTGAAATTAAGAGTTTAATTGTTGGAAAAACACATCCCATTCACTTAAGGGTAAGGTAACTGTCATCCTTAGCTGGCCCACGCGTTACCCTAGACCCACACAACAATGTCAATGACTCTTTGCTGCTCTCTGGGCAATAAATTTTGGTCTAGCCAGTGATGCCCACAAGATCCCGCGAATGAATAAAAAAAATTGTGCCAGTTCCCACCAACAGCGATGAGATCAATGAGAAAGTAATCAGTGTCTGATTGAGGAATAATGACTGGCTAGGACATCAAGGATGAACTACCTGTTACTTTCCTCGATCACCACCCTCCTCCACCTCCAACTGTTCAACACCCCGAGGTAGGCAGCTCCATTTGGGACACATCCCAGCTTGTTCTACCTGTCGTGGAAAAAGGCATCTCAAATGAAGCAATTTTCACTCTTATGGGTTGGGTAGATGCAGAATGGAATCTGTGCCCATGGATCCTAGGCCTAGATTGGAGATCGCCACTGGAACTGTCAAGTGGCAAGGCGCGTTGTTTAAAAGAGTCCACCTTGGTTGCCTGAGACTTGGTCATGTTTGTTATGTCAAATTTAAGGCCCACCAGACCTCATACCACCCAACTGAAATCCCACAATGCCCTCCCCTTGTTGCCCTATTACCGCCCACGCCAACTTATGGTCCCATCCACCCACATGGGCTCTTAGAGCCATTGTGCCAATTTAATGCCACCCCATGTCCCTGCAACTCGTACCAAGACTTTCCCACAGAGTGGCAAGGGCCCAACTGTGTCAGGTTTGGGCCAGTGAAAAGGTTAGTTACACTTCAGACATTCCGCCATTCAATCCAACTTGAGAAGATGTTAGAGAGGCATCCATTAACAAACTTGTGCCAAATTCTTGTTCATCTCAACCCACCTATGCAGCAAAACAGCAGACGGAAACATTTACAGGACAAGCTTCTAAAGGAATAGGAGGCGACTGGTTTTGGTTTGGTTGAACGGATTGACAGCTCTGAGCCTTAGACATGTCTTAAACAAGCTGGACGAGTCAGTCGAGGAGGCGGCGGGGAGGTGGATTTCTAAAATTAAACATGATGTATCTGGAGATGTCTCCTCCCTGCCTCGCAAGTCTCTGTTTTAGCCAGCTGTACTCCAGCGCATTTCTGGGAGCTGACTCGAAAAGTTCGGATAAAAGCTCACGGATTCAAAACAGTAACTCCTCAAATCTGTCCACAGCCACTGCCTGAACAAACAGTTCCAGCGTTTTCTCATTTTATCTTAATCCAAACCAATTCGCTTGCTTGTATTCCACATGATTACTTACACACTGCAGAGCTAAGAAGCACTCGCAACAACACACATTTACAGAGCAGCCTTCTTGTGTGCTAAAACAGAACAGGAGCGTGACCTGATAAAATCTGACACCGCATCACACGAACATGGTTGGACATGTGGCAGGTTTTAATGAGCCTCTGAAAAAGGGAAGAGACAGAGTTATAAAGGGAAAACAGTTTAAGGTAGGAATTAGGGTCTGGGCAGCTAACACTGCCCCAGTGGTAAGGCTATTGAGATTTGAAAAGGAGGATAAGAGTTTTAAATTCAAGATGTTAGCCAGCAAGCACTGGGGTAATGGGGTATCAGGACTAAGTGTAGAAGGTAGCACTGATGAGGCTTTGGTAACAATTCAGAATCACTTGTAGAGGCAGTTTAAAATTAGTTGCCAGGATTAAGTTACATCAAAATGATTTTGTACTTGTTTCTCTTGCAGATTTTATTTAATACAGTTCAACAATGTCTAAGAAAAGCACTTTAATCAGTTATATAAAACACATCTCATCTGCATTCTGTAATATTCTAATTCCCGTCCAAACAAACGTCACTTTGGTCAGAATGCTTGGTGTAGCAAAGTCTGAAAAGTGCTTTACCAAAAAGAAAGATTTTGCATTTAGATACTGCTTTCTTGATTTCTGTATGTCTGAAGTGATTTCAAGGCAATGAAATATTTTTGAAGTTTAGGCACTGCTGCAATTTAGGAAAATCAACAGCCAATCTGCACGCAGCAACGGTCTGATGACCTGAAAATCTGTGTTAGTGATGTTGATTGAAGGATGAATATCGGTCATGACACAGAAGGGAAACTTTCCTGCTACTCATTGAAAAATGTTTTGGGATTTATTTTATGTTCATCTGAGAGATCAGATGGAACATCAGCTTAGTGTTTCGCCTGAAGAGATGTCATCATCAAACCGTTATGGACCAGACCAAACACCCTCAAAATATATAAAGAAGATAGCCAAGACCCTAACTTTTTATCTTAAAGGCAAGTGCCAGGCATTGCGTTTCAGATGCAATTCGATTGGTCAAACTACCAGATTTGAAGCAAAACACACTTTATTCATACAATGTAATTAAGATACAACAAGAAGTGGAATCACTTAACTCTATTGAAAAACTTAAGAGAATATAGATTATTTTACTACTAAACAGTAACTGTTCCAATATAGTGACATCCCATAAACACTTGGCAAAAGGCAGGTTCAGAAAAATTGATTGTCTCACTGGCAATTCTCCACTCCAGGAGGAAAGCATCAAGAGAAAACTCAGAGAGTAGCAGGGAGAGAGGTACTGCAGCTTCCAAATGCAGCAACTGCTACTGAAAAAGTTAAACTAAAAATCCTAGTTCTGTTGGAGCTTGACCCCACCCATTCAGGCTGGTTCTATTGTTCCAACATTTTAAAACAAAACCCAAGGCCTTACAAACTGTTTACTCTAGTGGCTCTGAGAAGACAGCTCAGCACTTCTGCCTTAAAACCTCTCTTCAAAAGAAAAATACAGGACAAAAATACACCTCTTAAAGCCAATAGTATCAGCACAAAACTGAAGAAAAATAATGAAAAGGTTTACAAGAAAAGGAATTTAATTTGGCTTCAATGCACATTTTGGGAAGAAGTTTGACGACTTCCACATTTACAGGCTCACTGATGGTTAACTGTCCATGAGCAGAGAAGTGATTAAATGTTGGATGTTTTCCCAACATCTGAGACAATCCCGTCATCCACATAAGTACCACCATTTCCTAGCTTCTTTGAATTCTATACCGGTCTCAGAACATTAACTTTTTTCTCTCCTCAGATACTGCCAGATCAGCTGAGTTTCTCCAGCACTTATTTTTTTTTTAATATTTCAGAACTCAAGCGTTTGCATTCTTTGCTTTATTATAAATCAAACAATGTTAACAATGTCTAATCTTTTAGGAGACACCTCGTGCCACTGTGTTGACAAACTTCTTTGATGTCTGAATGCCTTTAAAAAGAGTTAGCATGAGCAGTCAACCAAGGCAGCAGAAAGGCTGTGAGGGAGAGAGTTCCCCCATGGGGAAGGACAGAGAGGGAAGCAAATCAACCATTCTGCAGGAAATGTCAGCCATCACAAATGGATTCAACTACATGTCCTTGTTATTTTATAATGGTACGTGAAAGGGAGTAAACTGTTTGTGACTTTTAACTTGCCATTCTGTCAGATTACTCTCCTGAGCAATGGAGCAGCTGGTAACAAACTGAACCAAATATGGCCTTGCATGATGCTGACCCCTTGCACCTGCAGTAAGATCAAGCGAGTGCATGTGCTTAAGATGCAGAGATCTGATTCACATCCCAGAAAAGTAATCTCCTTCTAGAATGTGCCTTTGCAAAGGAAGTCTGGAGAGAGTTGCAATGGTTTTTGTCGAAGTTTGTCCCGAGCAGCTCCTGTGCTCTACGGTCTGTTCCCCGGGACGCACACTGAGACAAACATCGACTGCGCCTGGAGAACCATCAACTCGGTGAAAGACACTTTCTGATCTGCCCGAAACTTGTTGGTCTTCCAGACCAAGGAGTTGACCCCGACCAAGTGTTGCAGACTGGCATTTTCCGAGGTCCAGGACTACATGCTGAGTGACACTAAAGCTGTCAAGGTGCAGTGGGAAAGACCACTGTCTGAGGTCTTTAGCCAAAATTAAATAGAGGTCCATTCAGTTATCAGACCCTCCGATGCCTCAAATGTATATAAATATAGTCTTGTACAAGTAAGAGTTACGTGGAACAATCCCTCTTCCGTACCGACACCGGCCCTAAACCCCACCTCTTCCTCCGTTACATTGATGATTGTATCGGCGCCGCCTCGTGCTCCCACAAGGAGCTCGAACAGTTCATCCACTTCACCAACACCTTCCACACCAACCTTAAGTTTACCTGGACCATCTCCAATACCTCTCTCCCCTTCCTGGACCTCTGTCTCCATATCGGGCAACCACCTAGAAACCGATATTCATTTCAAGCCCACCAACTCCCACAGCTACCTAGAATACTCCTCCTCCTCCCACCCACCTTCCTGAAAAAATGCTATCCCCTATTCCCAATTCCTTCGCCTCCGCCGCATCTGCTCCCAGGATGAGGCATTCTACTCCCATACATCTCAGTTGTCCTCGTTTTTCAAGGACCGTAACTGCCCCCCCCTCAGTGGTCGAGAACGCCCTCAACCGTGTTTCCCACATCTCCCGCAACTCATCCCTCACACCCCGTCCACGCAATAAGAACCAAAAAAGAATCCCCCTCGTCCTCACGTACCACCCCACCAACCTCCGGATCCAATGCATCATCCTCCGACACTTCCGCCATCTGCAATCCGACCCCACCACCAAAGACATCTTTCACTCCCCACCCTTATCTGCTTTCCGGAGGGACCACTCTCTCCGTGACTCCCTTGTCCGCTCCACACTCCCCTCCAGCCCCACCACACCCGGCACTTTTCCCTGCAACCGCAGGAAGTGCTACACCTGCCCCCATACCTCCTCCCTCACCCCCATCCCAGGCCCCAAGAAGACTTTCCACATCAAGCAGATGTTCACCTGCACATCTGCCAATGTGGTATACTGCATCCGCTCTTCCCGTTGTGGCCTCGTCTACATCGGAGAAACCAAGCGGAGGCTCGGGGACCGCTTTGCAGAACACCTATGCTCGGTTCGCAATAAACAACTGCACCTCCCAGTTGCGAACCATTTCAACTCCCCCTCCCATTCCTCAGACGACATGTCCATCCTGGGCTTCCTGCAGTGCCACAACGATGCCACCCGAATATTGCAGGAACAGCAACTCATATTCCGCTTGGGAACCCTGCAGCCCAA
>NC_063338.1:7090949-7158352 GCF_021869965.1 Rhincodon typus
CCAGCTCGTCCCCGCCTCCCTAACCTGTTCTTCCTCCCACCTATCCCCTCCTCCCACCTCAAGCCGCACCCCCATCTCCTACCGACTAACCTCATCCCGCCCCCTTGACCTGTCCGTCCTCCCTGGACTGACCTATCCCCTCCCTAACTCCCCACCTATACTCATCTTTACTGGCTCCATCCCCACCTCTTCGACCTGTTTGTTTCCTCTCCACCTATCCTCTCCTCTATCCATCTTCTATCCGCCTCCCACTCTTTCCCTATTTATTTCAGAACCCCCTTCCCCTCCCCCTTTTCTGATGAAGGGTCTAGGCCCGAAATGTCAGCCTTTCTGCTCCTATGATGCTGCTTGGCCTGCTGTGTTCATCCAGCCCTGCACCTTGTTGTCTCAAGAGATGCCTTGGGTGTGTTGTTGGATAGAGTCAAACTCCAAAGTTATTTTTGTTTCTCCATATGCTACTGAACAGAACCAAACTGCTTTAGTGACTATGCATGTATACAAAGATATTTTTGTGAATAAAATATTATTTTTTAATTAAAAATCCCAGAAAATGACTGATGTTACATTCCTGAAACCCGCTAGATGTACAGGGCAATGGGAGTCAAGTTGTACAAGAAAGAAAGCAATATGATTGCTTTAAAGAGAGGACAAAAGTGGTTTTGTGGCACCATGGTAGCGCTCCTACCTCTGGGCCAAGTCTCACCTGCCACAGAGGTGTGTCTTGATATGGCATGAACAGGTTGATTAAAAATACTGAAGACAGTTATTAACATAACTGCAACAGACCCCAATTCATAACCTGCTCTCTTCAGAATGTGCATCTTTATATACATGTCCTGTACATGTGTTCTTTACACTCAGTCAGGGATGGAACCCTATTCAGCATTCCAAGCCTCTTCTGTTATTTAATAAGATGATGTTTCACCACATTTGACCCATATTTCTTGAATCCCTGACCTAACAATAATCTATCTCAGTCTTGAAAGCCAGACTTTTGAGGCGATGAGTCCCATATATCTACACGCTTTTGTATATGCAAAGATACATTCTGAGTTTTGTTTTACTCCTTAAAAGGCGGAAATCTAATTTCACGATGATTCTCACTTGCTATGGATTTCCCCACCAGGGGGAGTCGTGTCTCTGTGTCCACTCTACATGCTTAAACTGAACAGCACATGGAGTCTCAGCGAGGCTCTGCACCAATGAAAAAACATCAGTTCTTCCTGAATCCTAGTCATCTCGGAGATAAGATGGGGTATGGCGTTGTGACAGATAACCAGCAATGATCATATTGCAGGTTCAAGTTGCTTGGGAGGCACATTGGCACAGCACCAGGGACCTGGGTTTGATTCTAGCAGAGATAGTAGGAACTGCAGATGCTGGAGAATCTGAGATAACAAGGTGTTGAGCTGGATGAACACAGCAGGCCAAGCAGCATCATAGGAGCAGGAAGGCTTCATCAGAAATGGGGGAGGGGAAGGGGGTTCTGAAATAAATAGGGAGAGAAGGGGAGGTGGATAGACGATGGATAGAGGAGAAGATAGGTGGAGAGGAAACAGACAGGTCAAAGAGGCAGGGGTGGAGCCAGTAAAGGTGAGTGTAGGTGGGGAGGTAGGGAGGGGATAGGTCAGTCCAGGGAGGACGGACAGGTCAAGGGGGCGGGATGAGGTTAGTCGGTAGGAGATGGGGGTGCAGCTTGAGGTGGGAGGAGGGGATAGGTGGGAGGAAGAACAGGTTAGGGAGGCAGGGACGAGCTGGGCTGGTTTTGAGATGCAGTAGGGGGGAGGGGAGATTCTGAAGCTTGTGAAATCCACATTGACACCATTGGGCTGCAGGGTTCCCAAGTGGAATAGGAGTTGCTGTTCCTGCAACCTTCGGGTGGCATCGTTGTGGCACTGCAGGAAGCCCAGGATGGACATGTCGTCTGAGGAATGGGAGGGGGAGTTGAAATGGTTCGCAACTGGGAGGTGCAGTTGTTTATTGCGAACCGAGCATAGGTGTTCTGCAAAGCGGTCCCCGAGCCTCCGCTTGGTTTCCCCGATGTAGACGAGGCCACAACGGGAAGAGCGGATGCAGTATACCACATTGGCAGATGTGCAGGCGAACATCTGCTTGATGTGGAAAGTCTTCTTGGGGCCTGGGATGGGGGTGAGGGGGGAGGTGTGGGGGCAGGTGTAGCACTTCCTGCGGTTGCAAGGAAAAGTGCCGGGTGTGGTGGGGCTGGAGGGGAGTGTGGAGTGGACAAGGGAGTCAGAGAGAGTGGTCCCTCCGGAAAGCAGATAAGGGTGGGGAGTGAAAAATGTCTTTGGTGGTATGGTCGGATTGCAGATGGCGGAAGCCTTGGCTGACTGTCTGTGTGGAGTTTGCATGTTCTCCTTGTATCTGTGTGGGTTTTCTCTGGGCGCTCTGGTTTTGTCCCACAACATGCAAATTAGATGGATCGGCCATGCTAAATTGCCCCATTGTGTGCAGGCTAGATGGATTAGCCATGGGGTCATGGTGATAGGGTGGGGGGCTAGGTCTGGGTGGGATGCTGCTCAAGGGTTGGTGCAGACTCAATGGACAGAATGGCCTTTTCCTGCACTGCAAGGGATTCTATGAGATCCAAACGATCTACTCCCATCTATGTTCATATGAAGGGCAAATTTTCAGTCACCTTATGAAGAATTGTTAATTGCTTTTTCCAGCTACACGCTAGCTTAAACAGTAGAAGGCAAACCTAGCCAACTGGCTCGCCACACTCTGTTCATTCCGGTCACTGTCTGTCAGGAGGACCTCTTTCTTTCAAAATAAAAGGATAATCAACCTTTCCATTCCCTCCGTGAAGCTGACTGCCAAATATTAATGGCCAAATAGCGTCATTTAATTGGGTGCTGGCATCCTGTTTGAACAACATTATCAGCTTTGAGATCTATAGGAACAGTCTAGGGAATATTCCTTTTTGAAAAAAATAGTCTTAATCCTATCCAACTTGGCCAGAACAAATATTGCAATTAGAATGACTGGATGGCAACCATACAATGTCAGTCATAAAACACAATAAACAAATGTTTATTTTGTTCCTTGAAACAGTGGTAATTTTGTTTTGTTCCACATGTTCACATTTGGCAGGTAGTTTCTGCAGAAATCGGCTCGTTTATTTTCAATATCTGCCGGTTATTTCAGCATAAAAGTATGCCCATGAGGCCAGAGCGAACGCTAATTGGCAAATGCGGCCACAGCACAAAAAAAACTCAATTGGAAACAAAGTGGATATCAGCATGAATTAACAAGGCTTACAAAGTAGCTTCCAAAACAAAACGGAAGAATGTGACTTCAGCCACAGGGCAACATGGTGGTGCAGTGGTTAGCACTGCTGCCTCACAGCACCCGGGGACTTGGGTTCGCTTCCACCCTGAGGCGACTGTTTGCATGGAGTTTGCATATTCTCCCGGTGTCTGTGTGGGTTTGCTCCAGTTTCCTCCCACAGTCCAAAGACGAGGCGGTTCAGTAGATTGACCGTGCTAAATTGCCCATAGCGTCCAGGAGTGTGTAGGATGGGTGTGTTAGCCGTTTGAAATGTGGCATTGCAGAGGAAGGGTAGGGGGATGTGTCTGGGTGGGATGCTCTTCGGAGGGTTAGTGTGAACTTGTTGGGTTGAATGGCCCGTTTCTACACTGTAGGGATTCTATGATTGGAGAGAGCAGAAACAACAGGTTTTCAAATGCTGCCTGTTCTTAAAGAAGGCACCACACCAAATGCACCTGGTAGTCCATTCTCTCCACAGGATTTTCTTCTTTTTCCTCCACAGGGAAGATGGTTCAAGGCAAAAGGTGATGTTTATAACGCGACTGTTTATCGCACTCTTCACAACACCTCAGTGTTTCACATGCAATGGACTTTTTTCCTCAGATTAACTGGTTCAGTGATGTTATTACACACCCCTGGAGCAGGTGGGACTTGAGGCTGGGCCTCCTGATTCAGAGATAGAGACACAACCATTGAGCCATAACAGCCCCTTTGAACAGGGGTTTCTAGCTTGCGTTTTGGAGTGCCTGCACGTGTAGCCTTTATGATTGCCATTTTCAGTTCATCTCTTTGTTTAACGGAGCTTTTTGCAGGCCAATCAGTGACAGGTCCTGCTGACTGAGGATCAAGGTACCAATCGGTCATCTAAAAGGCATCTAATCAGAGTTGCTTCACCAAATTCTCCAGCAGTTTATCTGTCCTTCGTTCCCCTCCTGTTGACTCATTTTTGCAGCACAGATCCATAGCCACCCAACCAGCTTGCCTGACTTCCTCTATGTGGCCGTCACTCAGGCAGGAGCTTTGACAAAGACTCTTAGCAAGCTGTTGTGGTTGAGCGTGTTCTGTTGTTTGTGGGGCTGTTGCCTGTGGGGCTGGCTTGGGCCGACAAGTGGCAAGTAACATTTGCATTGCACAAATGCCAGGCAATGACCATCTCCAGTAACAGAAAATCTAACCACTGTCCCTTGACATTCAATGGTGCTACCATCACTGAATCCCCAACTATCGATATGCTTGAGTTTACCATTGTTCAGAAGCACAACTGGACTCCGCATATATATACACCGGTCACAACAGCAGGTCAGAGGCTAGGAATATTGCAACAAGTAACTCACCTCCTGATTCCCCAAAGCCTGTCCACCATTGACAAGGCACAAGTCAGGAATGTGATGGAATACTCCCCACTCGCCTGGAAGGGTGCAGCTCCAACAACTCTCAAGAAGCTTGACACCGTCCAGGACAAAACAGCCCGCTTGATTGGGACCAGATCCACAAGCATCCACTCCCTCCACTACCAATGCTTATTTGCTGCAATGTTTACCACCTACAAGATACCCTGCAGAAATTCACCAAAAGTCCTTGGACAGCACCTTCCAAAACCATGTCCTCTTCCATCTAAAAAAACAAGGACAGCAGATGAATGGGAATACCATCACCTGCAAGTTCCCATCCAAGCCACACACCATCTTGACGTGGATATATATTGCCATTCTTTCACTGTCGCTGGGTCAAAATCCTGGCGTTCCCTTCCTAACAGCATTGCGGACCAACCTATACACATATACTGCAGTGGTTCAAGAAGGCAGCTCATAGCCACCTTCTCAAGAGCAACTAGGGACAGGTAGTAAATGCTAGACAGCCAGCAATGCCCACACCCCATGAGTGAAGGGACAAAAAGCCTCACAACTCTTGGACAGGTATATGCCCCTCCCAATCTGGCCTCTTGCACATCCTGGATCTTGAGGGCCCTGTGCCTTCAACTGCCTGAGACCCAAGCTCTGCAATTCCTTGCCAAAACCTCTGCTCCATGATACATCTCTTCTCCATTATGATACACTTTCACTTCCACTCTTTTGAGAAAGGTTCTGATCAGCTGTCCAAACCTCTCCTTAGCTCTGGTCAGATTTTGCTAATGGTCCTCTCAAGTGCTTTGAAATGTTTCAACATCAAGGTGCTATACAAACGAGAGTTTCTGTTCATGTCTAGCCAAGACATTTCTAATGGGAGCCAGTGGACAGCAGTGGACCTTGACTGACTGTGTTCCCCCATTTTATGGATGTTGATGTCTCTCCAAAGTTAGCACACAGCCAGGGACTAAAGTTGGGCCTTTCACAATCCAGGCATCACTGGATAAAGGATAAATGTAGGGAGTTATCACAACGTTTTGCCCCAGTGTCTTCACAATCCATACATTCTTTTTCAAAACAGCCTCAACACTTTTTCGCCCTAGAGACTTCCATGAAAATTCCTTGCATCAAACACACCAATTACCTGACTCGAAGTAACATTTAGGTGGTAATTTATTGATGTTTATCTGCCTTCATATGCGTTATCCTTTTTCGTGGTCTTGTTGTTTCTACCTCAACTCCACTGTTCTTGAAAGTAAGCTACAGTGGAACTTTGAACAATTCCCAGAGAATCTGGGAATTTTATGAGTGGACTTTCAAGTTATTTTTTGCAGCAGCTTAGAGCATTAGCCTAACAACAAACACAGTTGTTGAAATGTCTCAAGATCTATAGACAGGTAGACATGTATTTCAAATTCTAGTTGTTACACCAAGTATTTGGCTGCTGCATCTGCCAACATAACACTCATCCCACTACAAAGGAACTCACTGTATGTGAAATGCTGTGGGATGCTTTTGACTGCTGTGATAAAACAACAGATAAATGCAGGCTTTTCTCGCTCCTATCTAGCAATACCTCGCACTCTTTCAAGATCAAGATATTTTTAATCTAAGCATTACAAGTATTGCTTGAGTGATGTTAAAGTTTGGATATGACAGTATAATAATTTAGCCAAGGCAAAGAAGTATATCACAAGGGAGAGATCACTGAGGGAAACATAAAAGGAAGAAGACAATGCAGATCGGGGAGAGGAAAAGGAGAATGAAACTTAGAGGCAAAGTGAGAAAAAGAGAGAGAGAACAAAACAAAAGGGGGTTGGGAGATGTGAAAGGAACAGGAGGAGAATCAGAATGGGGGTAATGGAGCAGAGAGTTGAAAGATGAAAGAGCTTGCAGGGGGATAAACCAAGGGAACAACAATTGTAGCTCTTAAAATTTCACACTTCTGCACAGATGGTGAGAAATAAAATGCAGCTGAGTCCCATAATCCCTACATACAACAATTCGAGACATAATGAAACCATTTGAAAAATTTAAAATTTGGCCATCATCAAAACGCTACAAGTCACAGTATGAACCACAGTGCCAACTGGGAACAGCATGGTCATTATTTTTTGCAGTGTCACACTTGATAAATGCAAACAAAGAATCAAACTGACAGACCCTACCCCCATCCTACCAAAATCACATATATGACCAATATCCAAAATCATCCAGACATCTTTTCCTCCAATGGAACAAGGTCAGTCTATCTCTTGCATCGTTTTTTTCCCCCAATATCCAGCAGTTCCTGCTTCAGATCACATCTGTAATTAAGGTTCCATTTAGTTGGTTGTTGACTTAACCAGAAGTCACATCTCACAGTGATCAGTTATTTATTCCTGTCAGGAATACAAGTATATAGGAAACAGAAGGAGGAGCAGGCGATTGGGCCCATCAAACCTGTTCTGCCATTAATTAGGATTACGCCTGATCATTTACCTCTTTGCCATTTTCCCTCACTATCCATGTATCCCTTGATATCATTAGAGTCCTACAGAAGGAAGTGAAACAGGAAGTAGTGTCTCTACAACGCACACGCTCAAGGAGCACTGTTTCCGATTTCTCTTTCATGTCCCCAGGCTGTTCCAAAGCACCTGATAGCCAGCTAAACACTTTTGAGGTGCAGACGCTGCTATAATTTAGAAAGCATGGGATAGCAAGTGTTCATAGCAAGATCCCACAAACAGCAGTGTGACAACGACCAGACAATGGGTTTTGGTTCAGTAATGTTAAGGGATAAATATTGGCCTGGATACTAGTGATGCCCTCCCTGTTCTTGTTCAACAATGGCTAGGGCAGGGCAGATGGGGCAAAATCCCCTGAGCTACTTTGAAAGTCCACACACCACAGCCACTGTGTTAACGCATTCACTTCTGGTTTCCCCACCCACTGCCCCGCATAGATCTCGGACGGCCAGGCAGTGGCTTGGAGAAGTTAGCAGGACCGTAGTGATGGGACCTCGGTTTGTGGTCTCATCTGAGGGATGGCACAGCCAGCAGCTAGCACTCTCTCAGAACTGTTGTGGGATGTCAGCCTAACTTAGGAACCCAGGTCTCTAGAGCACAGTTTGAACATACAACTTCCTGCTGCACAGTGGCATTAACTGAGCCACATGGCGTTAACAATGTTCTCATTTAATGCATTACTATAACATACATGCAGAATATTCTTTTTCTTCATAGTCCCTGAAGTTTTACAAAGGCATGGAATCCAATTAAATCGAAAGTGCTTTATGTAGATTTTTGATGTATTGGATGCAATTATCATTCTCCACCCACTCCAAACTTTGACAAGTTTGAGCAGTGAAATAATTGCACTTCACACAAAAATACGACTGGGTTGCTAGATATGTTCAAGGCTGAGATAGACAGGCTTTTAATCAGTTAGGGAATTAATAGAAATAAGGCAGGAAAGTGAAGTTGGGGATTATCAGATCAGCTATGATCTCATTGAATGGCAGAGCAGACTCGATGGGCTGAATGGCCTACATCTGCTCTTATGTCTTACGGTCTATTCAAGTCAAAGTATATGGTTCATTGACAACTATGAGAACAGGCTGCCTTATAACCTGGCGATGGGTGGGGTTGGGATTGTACTGGGAGTGTGTTTAGGGACCATGGGGGCAGGGGAGATGGGCTGTAAAAATACAAGGTGCGGAACATTAAAATAAACAATTTCAGAAATAGGCCTCATTCTTATGATTTGAACTAATAAACTTGTAGACCTGTCATGTCAATGACAAGGATTAAATTTTCCAGGGCATTAGTAACTAGGAATTACCCCCTTTTATTCAACACTTGAGCGGCAGTTTATTATTGAAATACATCACAGAACGAATCCATCATGGAGTCACCGTTGTTCAGAAAATGATGGTGTCATATCTTCTTTGAAGGTCAGCCCAATAGTTCAATTCTATTCTGGACAGTACACGACAATCCAAAATGCGGGGAGCAAACTTGGAGCTAAAAGTCCCCTCAGCTGGGTCCCGCTGACACTGAAACAATCAATTTTGACTGCATGGTGCTATAGGAATTGATCTATAGGAACTCTTTTTAAAGTCGCAGTTGTCTGCCCTATTCTTATAAAAAGTGATTTCAGAGATTCAGCTACAAAACCCAAATGCAAGATGACTGACTCAGTTTTTGGGCTGCCTTCTACTTTGGAATCATGAGAGCGTCTCGCCATCTCTGGACACTTTTGATGCCACCACTTTGACACCACTCTAGTCCTGCGGCTAGTTGTCTGATGAACCCATTACTCCATTGCCCTGAGTTATAAGCGATATGGGAGATTGCTACTGCACCAGTACAACATTGAAACTACCATAACCTCAGGAAATCAATGGCCACAACAAAACTGTTCACTGACTTATAATGTAAATCTTCAAAATAAATCAAGCTGAATTTCCAAAGAGATTGAAGCTGGCAAAAGCACTAGCATGTGTAATGTCAGGAAAGCAGATTTTACTACGCAGTGAGTAGTTAGACCCTGGAAGGCGCTCTCTAATAGGGTGTTGGAGGTAGCTCAATCAGGGCATTCAAAACGGAACTAGGTGCACATTTGGAAAGGATGAATGTGCAGGATTCTGGAGAGAAGGCAGGCAAATGGCAGCAGGCTCTCCTTTGGTGAGCTGGAACAGACACAATGGACTGAGTGGCCTCCTTCAAAGCTGCGACATTAGTGCGATGCTGTGAAGCTCTCAGAGCCAACGGTCAAACCAAGATAAGATGAGATAACAAAGACTATTTTCTGAATTTTGTGTTTTTTTTAAACTTTCCAGTGCATACTTAGATACTGTAATATTTTCAAATCTTTCACATGTTTCACTATTGTCACATAGAGTCATACAGCATGGAAACAGACCATTCAGTCCAACTCGACTGCACCAACCACACATCCCAATCTGACCTAGTCCTATTTGCCAGCATTTGGTCCATATCCCTGTAAACTCTCCCGATTCATATAACCATCCAGGTGCCTTTAAATGTTGTAATCGTACCTGCCTCCACCACTTCCTCTAGTAGCTCGTTCTATACACGTAACACGCTGTGCATGAAAAAGTTGCCTCTAAGGTCCCTTTTAAATCTTTTCCCTCTCACCTTGTTCTCTCGTTTTGGACTCCCCCACCTTAGAAAAAAGACTTTGGCTATTCACCCTATCCGTGCCTGTCATGATTTTATAAACCTCTATAAAAGGTCACTGCTCAGCCTCTGACACTCCAGGGAAAAAGGCCCCAGTCCATTCAGCCTTTGCACGTAACTCAAACTGTCCAGTCCCGGCAACATCCTTGTAAATCTTTTCTGCCCCCTCCCAAGTTTAATAACATCGTTCCTATAGAAGGGCCACCAAAATTGTATGCAGTATTCTAGAAGTGGCCTCACTATTGTCCTGTATAGCAGCAACATGACGTCCTAACTCGTATATTCAATGTTCTGACCAATGAAGATACTGCTCATTGCTTGGATACAGTGCCCAATAAATCTTGTGTAATTCTGCTCCCAGGCAGTCTGTGGTCTGTAGCGTACTTATGAGGTTAGAAATTCTGGTCAGCAAATTTTGTGAACAGATGTTTAGCACAATATTCTGGGATTAACCTGCTCAACATAAATATCACTAAATATATACACAAGGAACACAAGCAGGAATGTGCAACAAACATGTGGAGTGTGTGATGGTGAAGTATACCTGCTGGAGTTACTCTTATGAAATCTTTTGCTTCCAGTTTGTGTCACTTCAAGACATAGCTGTTAAATTTCACTTCATCCCTCTGCGGTTTTGTTTTAACTTAAAGCAGCAACTGCTCGCAATCTCCTACTGCGAGGAAGTGGCTGAGTAGGGCAGGACATCCCAGAACAAATTCTAGAAATTATTCACATCATTTACTGCTAAGGTATCTCAGTTTTGTCAACCAGGAAAAATGCTGCTTTCTAGGGGCTGATCTGAACAAGACACAACTGGTTGCTATAATGAATGATTCTCACTTTGCCCTGACAAGAGCCAATGCATTTCACATTATTCGATGCACAGCAGTGCTCCAGCAGTTCGTTCCTGTGAACAGTCAATGTCCCACACCAACTTACCCTTTGGGTGTGAGGGGGTGGATTTTCCACTTTGTTCCCAAGCAGAATTCATGAACACAGATGGCTGACTGGTTTCTACATGAAGTGCCATCTCCTGCAAAGTTCCCCTCTGTTATAACCTGGCCTGGCCACACTTGCTAACTGTGTGTGTTCTCCAGCTAAACGATGCTTGCTGGATGCAAAACAAGTAACCATTAATGATAAAGACAAACCTGAGCCTCTGGCTCCCCCACTGGTTCAGCTGGTTAAGGTGATGTGTAAGTAAGCTGCTCACTCAGTCAAGAAGAGTGTTGCAGGAAGAATTTTTAGACGGAAGCCCAAAAGTATTTGTAAAATTTGCTTCAATGCATTTTTCCACAGCTGGACTGATGCACTGGAAAGCAGGCAGACGCCTGGGGGAAATCAGACAATCAACAGGGTCCAATCTAAAGTGAATGGGATGGTGGAGTGTGCTCTGTATTGTGGTCTAAACCAGTTCACCTACCTGCAATTTGAGATTCCAGTCTGATACACTGCCCCTTAGGCTGTTTGCTCCTTATCTCTAAGGAAGGTACTTCAACTGCTAATGTGCTGTAACATGTACTCCACAGGTATCTCGAAAGGAGAAGAATAAATAAAACAAGTGTTGGCCCTCTGTTAGGTGAGAATGGGGAGTATGTGCATGTAAATATATCTTGTATGTGTAAGAGATGCCTTTGGTTGCTTGGATAGAGTCAAACTCCAATGATTGTTTGTTTCCTTGATATGCTGCTGTATAGAACTGAACTGCATTTGTGAGTATGTATGTATGCAAACATTTTTTCATGAGTTAAATACTTTTTGAAACAAAATAAAAGTAAATGGTGGATGAAATTAACAAGTAATTTACATCTGTCTTCACGACAGAAGACAAAAATGTAACCGTGATAGCTGTAAATCAGAAGGTGAAAGGGAGAGAGGAGGGAGGTAAAATCACAATATAAAAACCGAAAGAACTGCTGATGCTGTAAATCAGGAACAAAAACAAAGTTGCTGGAAAAGCTCAGCAGGTCTGACGGCATCTGTGAAGGATAAAACAGAGTTAACGTTTCGGGTCCGGTTCTGAGGAAGGGTCACCGGAGCTTTTCCAGCAACTTTGTTTTTGAGGTGAAATCACAGTCACTAGAGAACCAGTACTGAGCAAATTGGTGGAACTGTGGGCTGACAGGTGTCCTGTCAGACTTCACCATAGGGTGTTAAAAGAGGTGGCTAATGAATTATTAGATGCATTAGTTTTCCCAAAATTCACTGGATTCTGCAAAGGTGCCATCAGACTGGAAAGAAAGGGCAGAGGCAGAAAACAGGAAAATATAGGGCAGTTAGCCTGACACCTGTCATGGGGAAGGTGCTGGAAAATAACCCTTCAGGAGGTTATGGCTGGGCACTTAGAAAAACTCAAAAGTAATCAGGAAGTGACAGAATAATTATGTGAAATGAAAATCACAATGAACCAATTTATTGGAGTTCTCTCAAGAAGTAATATGCACTGTAGATAAAGGGGAGCCTGCTGACATACTGTATTTGGATTTCCAGGAGCCAATAAACAAGATTCCACATCAAAGGTTGTTATGCAAAGGTGAAATTTATGGTGTATGGGGTAACATATTGGTATGGATAGAAGACTGGCTGACTGAGAAAAAAAGAAAGCATACATAAATGGGTCTCTTTCTGTTTAACAGGATAGTCCACTGGAATCTGGGGCCTCACCTTTTTAGAATTTATATCAGTAACTCATATGAGGGAAAAGAAGGCATGGTAGTGAAAATTGCAAATGATTGTTTGGAAGATATATTGTGAAGGAGGTCACAGATCATTCCACACAGTGACAATAAAGGATATTCTGTTCTATACTATTCTAAGTAAGCGGGCAGAAAATGAAGGATAATGTGGGAAAATGTAAAGTCGTTCCCTTGCACAGGAAGAATGAAAAAGCAGAATCTTACCCAAGCACTTCCGAGGCACAGAGAGATTTTTTTGTAAAGCTCACAGAGAATTATCTTCTTTATTATGACAGGAATTGAACATAAAAGGATGTTATGCTTCCGTTAGACAGGGCATTTGTTAAATACGTGAAGAGAACTGTATGTAAAAACAGAGTCAAAGTTCAGGCTTTTAGTGAAAGCTTTATTTCAGTTAGCCACACTCCATAAAATTCACATCCCACTGATTACGAGCTCCCCATATTTCTACAACCAATCCAAATCCAATTAACCCTTAAATCATATATCCATCAGCTTCGCCCTTGTTCCAAATGGGTCTCAGACGTTCCTTCAGACCATATTAAATGATAACAACATTGATGAGACCACATTTTGTGCATTGTGTGCCCTTTTGAGGAAGAATGTAAATGCATTGGAGAGAGAGAGAGGTTTACTAGATTAACACCTGGAATGAGCAGGTTATCTTATGATGAAAGATAGGACAGACTGAATTTGTTTCCGTGCGAGTTCAGAGAACCGGAGGTGATTTGATTGAAGCTCATGAACAGTCTTGATAGGGTGTATGTGGAAACCTTGCTACCTTTTGTGGGTGAGTCCAGAACTATGGGGCACTGTTTTAAAATTAGGGATTGCCCTTTTCAGACAGAGACGAGGAGGGATCTTTTCACCGTAGGGTTGTGCCACTTTGGAATTCTCTGCCTCAAAGTGGCGGAGACAATTGTACATTTTTAAGGCAGAGGTAGATAGATCTTGTTAGGCAAGGGAAACAACGATTACCGAGGATAGATGGGAATGTGGAATTTGAAACACAAAGTGATGAGCCGTGAGCTTATTGACAGGCAGAGCAAGCTGGAAGGGCTGAATGGCCTTCCTCTGTTCCTAATTTGTATGCTTGAATGAGATCAACTAGTTAAATTGTTCTCTTTCTGGGCCAGAGAGGCTGATTGATCTCATTGCGAAATGGAATTCCAATCAGGTTAAATTGGCAGTTATTCCAGCAATTATGAGCTCTCAATGGCAAATTCACGTGCAAATCTTGCATGTTCTTAAAAAGGACAGAAGCAGAGGCAAGACACTAATTCCGTGAAGCAATGCACAGATTCAGTTCCACTGAATGTAATGGCTGATGTGTGCGTTAACATGGCGTTATTTTTCCAGCGAGATTTGGCCTTGTTACCTTGTATTAACTTGTTCTGCTGGATGTATTCTTCACTTTTAACTAGGCTTGATCTTTGGTTTTGATAATATTGCAGCAGTGAGCTTGCTAATGGAATGCAAGGGTACCTATCTTATTCCATCATTTTATGAATCATTTTGCAGAATGAACGAGACATTGCATGAATCTGTCTATGCTAATGAATACGCTGTATAATTTAACCTTTGACAGTTGAATTAATTTTGCCACTTGCAAAGCGGCAGACAGATGTCTCCCATCCTATATCACTTCAGAGCACGCTGAATGAAATTACTAACAGGAATACTGTAATCGTAGTTTGTTCTCAGAGGACAAGCTCCAACATTAGGTACTTTCATTTCAGCACTTACATTTCTTTTCGCTTAGCCCCCAGTGTCTCTGTGACATTAACCAAAGTCTGTCTAACCACGAAGGTGGTTCATATGTTGAAATGGGTGCAAATATTTTACTTAATAACAATCACAAGATTAAAAACTACTTCCAGGACCCTGGTTTGCCTTTGAATCTGTTTCAGGGACATTTTTGTCTTGTTTCATTGGATCATAAGACAAGTGCTCCACCATTCAATAAGATTGTGGCTGATCAGATAATCCTGGAAACCACTTTACTGCCTTTTCCCCATTACCTTGATTCACTTACAGATTAAAAACCTGTCTATCTCAACCTCGAATGCAATTAATGAACCAGCCTCAACATCCCTCTGTGATAAAGAATTCCACAGTTTTACTACCCTCAGAAGAAATTCCTTCTCATCTCTGTCTTAATGTACAACCGCCTATTCTGTGATGATGCCCTCTGATCCTAGGTTCTCCTACAAAGGGAAACAACCGATCCGCATCTACCCTCTCAAGTCCCCTAAGAACCCTGCATGTTTCAAGAAGGTCACCTCTCTTTCTTCTATATTCCAACGAGTACAGATCCAAACTACTCAAACTGTCCTCATAAGACAGTCCTTCCATACATGCATCAGTCTACTGAACCTTCTCTGGACTCCCTCCAGTATATCTTCCTTCAGATAAGGGGCCAAAAACTGTTCACAGTATTCCAACTATGGTCTCACTAGTGCCTTTTACAGTTTTAGCTTTTATTCTCTACTTTTATTCTCCATCCCTTTGAAATAAAGGCCCATATTCCATTTCTCTTCCTTATTACCACTAAACTTGGGTGCTAGCTTTACATGACTCATGGATGAGGACTCCTAAATCTCTGTTCTAAAGCATCCTGCTGTCTTTCTTCATTTAAATAACATTCAGCTCTTCCATTCTTCCTGCCAAAGTGCATAACCTTGTATTTCCCCACATCATACTGCATCTGCCAAGTTTTTGCCCACTCACTCAACTCATCTATATCCCACTGCAGACTCTTTGTGTCACCTTCACCGTTCGCCTTCCCATCTATTTGTGTTTTTGTCCACAAACTTGGCTATAGCACATTCACTTTCCTCATCCAAGTCATGAATGTATAGTGTAAATAATTGTTGCCCGAGCACTGATCCCGGTTGTACACCACTAGTCACATGTTGCCATCCTGAAAATGCCCCGTTATCCCAACTCTCTATCTTCTATTAGTTATCTGTTATTATTCTAGTAAATTTGTTAGGCATGATTTTCCCTTGTTGAAGTCACATTGACTCTGCTTGATCATATTATGCAGTTCTAAATGCTCTACTATTACATCCTTTATAACAGAATCTGATATTATTCCAAATACAGACATTAAACCAATTGACCTATAGTCACCCGTTTTTGTCTCCTTCCCTTTTTTAAATAAATCTGTTACATTAGCACCTCTGGAGAGGAGACACAAGACTTTTGTTGGTCATTGGTCTGTGGAATTCTCTTTTCTAGAAAACAGTGGAGGTTTGGCCATTGGATTTATTCAAGGCTGAGTTCAAAAGAATTTTGATTGACAAGGGAGTCAAGGATTACAGGTGGGGACAGGTAGGGAAGTGGAGTTCGGACCATGGCCAGATCAGACATGATGTCATGGAATGGACTAGCATGCTCAAACGACTGAATGGTCTAATCCTGATGCTAAATGCTATGTTCCATTATCCCATCATTAATCCTGGAGCTGTCAATGTTCCAACAGGAGCATGGATCAGTTTTTAAGCATTATTCCTGGTCACAGTGGAGCATGTTTCCACCTCTGAACCCTCCCTATGTCTTTGGACAATTGGAATTTCACCCTTTCCTACAGATTAGCCTCTCCATTCTCCCAAAAACGAACCGATTGTGGAGGGGCTCTCACATAATTGCTCAGTGTCCCTTTTATGTTGATGAGAGCTGTCAAACCAAGCATCTTGAGAAGCAGAATAATACTGCAGCACAGTGGCTCAGTGGTTAGCACTGCTGCCTCACAGTGCCAGGGACCCAGGTTCAATTCCACCCTCAGGTGACTATCTGTGTGGAGTTTGCACATTCTCCCCGTGTCTGCGTGGGTTTCCTCTGGGTGCTCCGGTTTCCTCCCACGGTCCAAAGATGTGGGGGTTAGGTGGATTGGCTAAGCTAAATTGCCTGTCGAGTTCAGAGGTCTGTAGAATAGGTGGGTTATAGGGGGATGGGTCTGGGTGGGATGGTCCAAGGGTTGGTGTGGACTTGTTGGGTCAAAGGGCCTGTTTCCACTCTGTAGGGATTCAATGACTGAGTGGAGTAGGCATTGAGTTTGACAAGGAAAACAATGACCAACTTGTAAGGGTTACATTTGTGGGCAATGTCTGTGTGCACAATGAATTCTTGACTTTCCCCCTGCCCCAGCAGACCCCTCTCTCAACATCCATGCAGACATCCAGCTGTAATGAATGTATTAGATGCATTAAGACCTGTAGAGAGCCTGAGTCAACCTACACAACCATTTTCTCACCAAATCTCTCAGTAGCTTTGTCCCTCTAGAAGCATATCTAATTGTCATTTACACAGTACCACTTCATTAACCTTCCCTGGTACCCTGTCCCATACCTTTTTCTAAATAGGTCCCTGTCCCACAACATTCCAATTTTAAAATTTCTCACTTGTGTTCTGTTCCCTACATGGTCCATCCCCTCACAATCTCCACAGCAGCTAACCTCCAGGATCTCTGCAACCTCATCAAATCCAACAACCTGGACTGTGGTTCTATTTTTGGATCCTGTTTTGAAGTCTCTTCTCGTAACTGTGACCTGGCTCTAGCCAGGAGTGACTGTTGTGGGACTCTAGTAGGTTTCTGCAAAACGCCTTTTATTATATACATGTTACAAGCTCGACTGTCACATAGTCCCTCCCTATCTGACACAGATTGTTCCCTCTTTCTTCTCAGAGTCTAGCACCTGACTGTCCAAGTCACTAGTACATCACCATATAATCACTGTGCTCCACACAGGCTACTTACTCTGAGGTTACATTGGTCCTCCAATTCTCACCTTTTACCCAAGTCTTTGGCTGCCTGAGCCCAAACTCAGATCTTCTGAAACTGGGGGTCATGACTGAGATGAGGAAGTTTTGGATTCAGGGGGAGCTCCAAAGCAGGAATGGTGGCCATGGAGTTCAGACTGACCCCGACAGCTGTGAAGCCCCTTTAAAATGCTCACCCTAAGTTTTACCCTCAAGCAGGGCATCACCCTAACCTACTGCTCAGGGAAGCCTGATTCAGGCTGTAAGAGAGCCTGTGTGAGAAGGTGGGTGTTGGTTCTGCCTGCTTTTTGAACAAGTGACTGACAGGGAAGATGAGGGGAGGCTGTAAGATGTAGGAGGGTGAAGAGGAGAGGTTGTTGAAGCCTGACAGAGATAGGGAGTGAGGAAGGGAGGGAGAAATGCAGAATGATTAAGGGAGGGACAGATGAAAGGAAGAGATCAGGGATATCTCTATACCTCTCGCCCTCCCAGCCACCGCCAACAACTCTTACACTCCCTCCAAATTTTCAGCCAGTGTCATTCATAGTCTGGGGCAAGAAAGTGAAGCCCAACTGGAAAAGAAAAGTTTGGGAAGCAATGCCCTGAACTCCAGAATTCCATCCCTAAATCTCTTTGCATTTTATTTTACTTCCTTAAGATGCTGCCTGAAGGCTACCTCACAGACCCGTCGCCATATCTCGTAAAGAGGCTCGGGGCACCTTCTGTGTCATGTTGGCTCCTGCAACGTATCTTGGGCCTTTTCACCAAAGCTAAGACGCTACACAAACGCAAGTTGCTGTTGGCCAAAAGGGAGTCGCACCGAACACGCTCCTGTGAGCGGCAACCTGAAGCCCTGAGCTGGAACCTGAACCCTTCAGCATCCTGAGTCGAACCTTCCCTCGGGCGACCCGGGAAGATGTCGTTCTGGTTGCGGGGCACCTCATACAAGGAGCAAGCCGCAACACCACAACCACCCTTCCCCCGCCCCCGAAGCCTAAACTTACCTGGATACAGGATCCTCCAAGCCGAGCTGACCGCCTTTGACGCCGCACCATCGCCACGGATATCCCCGCCCAACAATTGCCGCCACTCGAGCCGCTACTAATACTGCTGTTACTCATGGGGCTGTTGAGCTGCTAAGGCCACTGATTGGACGAGCGGGTCTCAAAAGGCGGGCTAGCAGCCCCACGGGGTCGGGTTAGCTGTTATCTGATCGGAAAGGGATAGAAACAACACAGTGTGGAGCTGGAGGAACGCAGCAGGCCAGGCAGCATCAGAGGAGCAGGGAAGTTGGCGTTTTGGGTCGGGACCCTTCTTCAGAATTTTTTTTTCTTCTCTCTTTGAAGAAGGGTCCCAACCCGAAACGTCAACCCTCCTGCTCCTCTGATGCTGCCTGGCCTGCTGTGTTCCTCCAGCTCCACACACTTGTGTTGATCGGAAAGGCAGCTAATTGGACTGTGATGAGAAGCGGGGGGAAACCCAGTCATTTAAATGTGAGCACTGAATGAAGAAGCACCGAATTCCTGCAATCTTTTTTATACAGTCAAAGTCCAAGGTATATTCCTCCATGGATATCGAAATCGAACAACATCTTCCCGAAAGTTCAGTTCATAGAATCCGTATTGTGCGGAAGGAGGCCATTCAGCCCATTAAGGCTGCACTGACGCTCTAAAGAACATTCCACCTCACCCACCCCCTAATCTATCCCCATATCCTTGCATTTCCCATGGCTAATCCGAAGGTTTACCAAGCTGATTCCAGGGATGGTGGGTCTGACGTATGAGGAGAGATTGACTAGGTTGGCATTGTTTTCATTGGAGTTCAGAGGAATGAGGAGGTATCTCATAAGAGAATTATAAAATTCTAACAGGACTGGACAGGGTAAATGCAGGAAGGATGTTCCTGATGGTGGGTGTGTCCAGAACCAGGGGTCACATTCTGAGGATTCGGGGTAGACCATTTAGGACGGAGATGAGGAGGCATTTCCTCACCCAAAGAGTGGTAACACTGTAGAATTCATTACCACAGGAAGTAGTTGATGCCTAAACATTGAATGTATTCAAGAGGTGACTAGATATAGCACTTGGGGGCGAATGGGATTAAAGGTTATGGGGAGAAAGCAGGATTAGTCTACTGAGTTGTACAATCAGCCATGATCGTGAAGAATGGCAGAACAGGCTCAAAGGGCCAAATGGCCTCCTCCTACTCCTATCTTGTATGTTTCTATGTTACTCAGCCTACACTATGGACAACTTGGCATGGCCAATCCAACTAACCTGCACGTCTTTGGACAGAAACCAGAGAACCCAGTACAAACTCACATAGACATGAGACAAACGTGCAAGCTCCACACAAATAGTCACCTAATCCTGGAATCAAATCTGGGTCCCTGATGCTGTGAGGCAGCAATGCTAGCCACCGTGCCAACCCAAGCAGCCATGGCTTCAACAGGAGATGCAAATTTTCCTTCGCATTCAACTAATGTGCTTCCAGCTTACAAAATGCTTTGCTGTTGATGCCACACCATTAATAGGGTCATAACCTGTGTCTGCACAGATGCTTCATTTTTCCATAGTTCCACAGCTTCAAACTCTGAGAACATCAAAGGGAATCAGCCCTTGACAATGCATACTTGCTTTCAGCCACTCTTCACAAACATTCCTCAGATTGTCATCTTCTAGATTCAAAATATTTGCCTGGTTTCCAACCTTCACATTCAAACATTCACTTGTAGCTGCATTGTTAAACTTCTTACAGCTAACCGAGAACTAGGAGACAGCAAGTCAATTGTTCTTCAGTTTTAGATTCACTCACAAAACAAAACAAAAAAGTAGAACTCTGAACAATATAACCCACCTGCAGACACGTAACCTCAAGTTATGGAAAGTGGGACTAGTGTTTTTTAGTGGTGCAGACTCAATGGGCTGAAGGGCCTCTTCTGCACTATATGATTCTATGATACTGTGCAATTCACAGGCTTTGAAATGTGCTGTTGAAAGGACATTCTTTCCCAACTTTCTTGCTTTAACTAAAGCTCTGAATCAGCTGATTATGCATCTTGTTGCACATGGGATCTTGCTGCGCACAAAAGCTGGCTACATGAGTCGCAATGCTGCAAATAATAACTCATTCCACATATAACACTGTGGGACTTTGTTGACATGTGATAAAGTGCTCTATAAATGCAAGTCCTTCTTTCCAAATGTTATTATCATCTGCCTCAGGAAACAAGAATTGCTAGATGTGCAAAGTTGAATTACAGTATGTCATACACAGATATAAATAACAAGAATGGAAGTTGTGCAAGCACATTTTTAGATAGAAATTCACACACAAAGTGCCCCGGGACAGCATTATTTTCCTTTGCAGTAACTGTCTTGCCTTTTACAAAATCAATAACCATTCTCATACTGTGGCACGTGCTATAAATAAGCAGATCCTACATAGCAAAGACCCAAGCTGGATTACTCAAAGACAGCACAATCACTGAGTGAACGGGATGCAGACCTCAAAAGCAGCTAACAATTTGCTTTTGTAAAGCATGTTTGACATTATAAAAGTCCCAAGAAATGACACCAAGCCAAATAAACAGATGTTAGGACAGGAGCAAAGTACTTCAAATGCTGGAAATCTGAAAAGAAAACAGAAAATGCTGAAAACACACAACAGGTATGAGGATCTAGAGAGAAAAAACAGAATCAAAGGCTCCAAATTTTTCAATGAGTCATTGGAACTTTGAAACAATTTAAAATGACAGAGGTAGCCACTTCCAGGACTTCTGCCCACTTTCTTGGCATCCCCAATTTTCATTGGTGCAGATTACAAGCCTGCACCCTGTACTCTGGACCTGGCTGGCTTGACTGTGGAAGTAGGCATCTCCCAGCCCTCTTCAATGTTCATGAAGCCGAGAATGCTTTTCCATGGTCTGAGGTACATGGATCTCATAGGAGCCATTGACCATGGTCTGGATTCAGGAATCATTTCAGAGTTTACATCAAAAAGTCTTACCAAGTGCACCCTTACCCCATAGCGAATCATGCCCCGCCCCCCACTCCATTCACTTCATGGTCCAATTTAGCTCCCGTGTCAACTTAATGCCGATTCGTGGCTTCTCATACCCTCCATGCCAACTCATGGCCCATTCACATCCAGGATACACCAGGTACAGAAACAATATTATCAATTGCATGTACGAAACTGCGTAGAGAAAAAAATAGCCCTGTCACAATTCTTTAAAAGAAACGACGTTCCAATGAGCTTTTAAAGAGTCAAACAGACCAGTCCAGTATAAACAACAGAAGCTGTAAGCTCTTGACTCCTCGTAACCTTGCGCAAATAAATACGGAGACATTAACAAAAGAGATCAAAGAAAAAAACGTTCATTAAGTCCTCATTGAGATGTCAATCAAGTAGAGACAAAACTTCCCTGCAAAGTCACTAGTATTAATTCATTCATAAATCAAGCCTGCAAGCTCAACTGAAAAATCCCACTCAACTCCCGTTAATTAGTTGTAATTGGCCTCAAAAAAATTGTGCTGTCTACCCACCGCATGGGGAAACGGTAGCGTTGCCACATTCCCGTACGCCCCCACCCGCTTGGCGGAAACAGCCCTGCAATGGAATGGAACCAGAGATCTGGCAATCCCAGTTAGCAAACTATTTTCAATCCCTGCCACTGGCCTGGGCTTCAGTTCTGGACAGACCCAACCTTCCAGGCTGAGCGAGTACGGTCCCCTCCTCACTGATGTTGGCCAACCTGCTGGAGTATTTCCATTCGGGCTCAAAGTTAAGGTAGGTTTTTGAGGAGCATCTCAAAGGGCCTGTAGGGAGCTAGGAGAGAGAGAGAGAGGGTGGGAAAGCGCTGTACGGAGGACCACACAGAGCTCACGACTGAGGTGCCTGAAGATGTTGCTGCCTCTGAAGGAGCGACAGCAATCAGACATTGCTTTGCGATCAAACAGATTGACATACACGGTGCCAACTTGGCGTTCTTCCTGGCTCGAGAAGCCTATGTTTACCTGCCGTGCAGCTGTAACACAGTCTGAATGTAGCGGAGGTCATATTTTAGTCTGCATCTCCCAGCTGGGTTTATTAGTGGTATAATTCCAGGCACAGGAAGCAGGTAAACAGAAGCTGCTTTTGTTTTTTTGCCTTGCCCAGGCCCGGCTGTCTCCGGTGAGCCCTCCCCATTTTAATCGCCGCCTTTACTGCTCTTTCTTTTTATTTTGCCTGTGAAGGAATTAGAAAATGATGCTCTGAGGGAGAACAAAAAGCTGAAAAGGTCCCAGTGGTTAAAAGCCATACCGTTTCCTACAATTCCCTTTACGATCGCACAAATCGAAATACGAGCCCAAGCAGTGTACCAGTTAGCAGATGATTCATGAACTGGTTCCCCAGAGGGTCAGGCAACCAGACACTACTAAAGCAGCAGTATCCATTTATACCCGCCACATCTTTTACACTTATAGTAAATTTCTTTTGTGCACTTTGACGATTCGAAGCGATTGTATCTGCTAGTAGGCTGCAACCTGGTATTCATGAATTATAATCCACAACAACATTCTCTTTCATCCTTTCAGCTCTCGAAGGATCAATGCATCACTCCTTTAAAAGCTGTTTCAAATCAACTCACAACAGCTTAACATTACATTTCTCATCACCCACCCTCATTGTCATAGACCATAGAATCCCTACAGTGTGGCCCAACAAGTTCACACCGACCCTTGGAGTATCCCACCCAGACCCGTCCCCCTCTAACCCACCTAAACTACATATCCTTGAACACTACGGGCAATTTAGCATGGCCAATCCACCTAGCCTGCACATGTTTGGACTGTGGGAGGAAACCCACGCAAACACGGGGAGAATGTGCAAACTCCACATAAACAGTCGCCCGAGGGTGGAAGCGAACCCCAGCCGCTGACGCTGTGAGTCAGCAGTGCTAACCACTGAGCCACCATGCCACCCCATTGTGTGCGTGAATTGCCCATCTCACAAGACACGAAGGATCTTGTCTTGGCAGACTGTGACCAGTGTAGTCATTGGTTGTCCCTGTAGAGGAAATGAAGGCAATGGTTTGTGTTGCAATCAGCCCTTTGAGTCCCTAAGTGCAGCCAGCCACTTGAAGTGGGGTAGGGAAGTGAAGGGTGCAAGTTCACATTCAAAATACCCCAAATACAAGCTCAAAGAAAACGTCACCCTCCCATGTACCTCCTGTAAGGGTGTAAAGAATGTGCGCTCACTTGAGGAGTGCACCTCCACTTTTTACAAGCCCATGGTTTTAAACAGGGCCAGATGATGCTGGTGGGCAGAATAAAGTAAGCAGAGATTTAAATGCCTATTAAAATAACCAAATCTCTTGATGACAAAATAAACCCAGGACTTGTATTTCCGCTATGCTATTCACAACTTGAGGATATCACTTTTCAGCAGAGTGGAAGTTCTTGGAGTGTTGTCCCTGTTGTAATGTGGGAAACACTGGAGCCAATTTATGCATAGCAAAATTCCCACAAACATCGAGAGATGATGAGCAGATGGACTGTTTCTCAACGCTGTCTGAAGGATGCACATTACTTCTCCATCTAATTGCACCTCAAATATCTCAAAGATGAATTAATTATTTTGAGGTACGGTGACTTTTTTTCTCTCTCTGCAGGCAACTGCGGCAGCGATTTCGCGCACCGGCTCCACCTCACTGGAGACACACATGTCTACCTGAACCACTGGAGAGACACACGGCGTCTCATCTGTGGACAGTACCTGTGTTGAGCGGCACTCCCTTAGTAGGGATAGCAGGGTCATCACTATTTCTCCTGGAAACAAAATCATATTGTGTCATCTGACTATAAATGTGCACTGTGCTGCAGATTCTCCTCAATCAGCATTCTGTCACAAAACACTCGAAAGGGAACGATGTCTGGTCCGTTCAAATGACAGCCGTGCGCTCAGTCTCACACGGAAATCACAGAGAATGTTTGAAAGAGACAAAGAAAGAAGAAGGGAAGTGAGGAAAGACAGACAGGTAAGAGAGCACTGAAAGAGAAGAGGGAGGAAAGGAAGAGAGAGAGGAAAGAGGAAGGGAGAGAGGAAGGAAAGAAGGAAAGAATTAAGGAAGGGAAGAATAAAACAAGCTTGGGCTTGAAGTGGGATCTTATTTCAGGTAAACAGCGCAAAATGCTTCAAGGAAGGGTGTGATTCAAAGTTGTCAACAGGCGAGCGCAGAATGCTGTGTTTGTAGATGCACAGGCCTTGATTGCCTATTACGCTATCTTACTGGCTAGAAAATTCACTGGAAGTGCACCCTCTAAGATGGAGACTGCCTTTGACAGGGCCAGTACAGTCACTTCAAGTGCTCCTTCCCACCGTCTCGTCCTGGCACAAGCCAGTAGCTCGAGGAGGCAGATATCTTCAGAGGTGTTCAGGCGCAGAGCTCCTATCTACTGAGATTGACAGCCAGCATGAGAACTCCGGGCTTTCATCCGAACATCACACTCTGTCAGACACAGTCCAAGAGAGCTACCCACACTGTGATTGCACCTTGAGTGGCTCCGCTCAACTATTCTGTCATTGGGCTACTCATACGGCATTAGATTTGCGAAAGGACAGAAAATTAAAGGACATAGACCTTCAGGATATATTGACATCGAGTGACATCTTTGATCGTGAACAGTCCATGCTTCTAAATGAACTAATGACTTCACGAAAGAAAATACATACAGAACAAAAGAAGATCCTTTGTGATGACAGACTATTTACAATGTCCAAACTATAGAATCCCTACTCTGCGGAAGCAGGTCATTCAGCCCATCGGATCCACACCGACCCACCCCTAAGAGCATCTCCCCCGCCCCCCATGCCTACCCTATAGCCCTGCATTTCCCAGCCCACACATCCCGTGGACGCTATGAGCAAATTAGCATGGCCAACCCACCTAACTCGCATATCTTTGGACTGTGGGAGAAACCCACGCAGACACGGGGAGAATGTTCAAACTCCGCACAGGCAGTCGCCCGAGGGTGGAATGAAACCTGGGACCCTGGCGCTGTGAGGCAGCAGCGCTAACCGCTGAGCCACCCCAAATGCCAAACATTTTTTGCAAATTGAAAAAAAATTAATAGGAGAAGGAAAGAATTATTCTGTAGATCTGAAGCAGTAACACATTGCAAAGTGCAATGGTCAGTAACTAATGTCCTGAGAGAACACAGTGTTACACAGAGGGGACATTCAACATAACTGATTGGCAGTAAACTGCTTTAGAATCCTTTATAACCACAATTAAGAGGCAAGGTATTGAGGCTTATTCAATCAGAAGGGGAAAAACTGTCCTAGATGTGTTTTCTGCTTTTAAATCTGGCATCAAAGCCATAAACGTAAAAGTGTGTCATTAGCAATTAAACCAGTAATGCTCCAAACAAAACTCTTTCCTGTAAAATCAATGCTCAACAAACAGGCATTTAGTTGTTTATTATTGTTAATTTGTACCTGGGCTAGTGAACAAATGGTATGGTGCCTTTGTTTACTACACTGGCAATAATTAATTCGTTGCCTGATTTAATGATGGTCGAATGGACCTAATAATTGCACAAATTTTGGAAATTAGGATTATTGGCCGTCTGGGATTCTTTAATACATTTCAAACCTGTTAACGACAGCTTTGGGAGAAAGGAAGGCAACATCACTTTTCCTTAAGAGAACAAAAAATAAGGCTCTTTTTCTGTGTTCATTCTCTGCACCTGTCAGTGACTTGTGTGAAACCTACTGGGCCATATAAAGACCAAGAAAACTTGAATGAATATCATGCTAAATCCTCACACTCAAACAAGAGTTTGACAGCTTAAACCCTGACTTGTGTTGGATTAGTTCTTTGAACCCTGAATTTGGAGCTCTTTGAACTCTAACCCTGGTGTTACGTTAGCTGTTTGGACCCTGACCTGATGCTGGGCTAGTTGGTGTTAGGGGTTGCCAACTGTGATGAAATAGCTTGCTGGAGGTGTCATCACATCATGTTAGTAAGATTTTGGAGTCCATTGTGAAGGATAAGATTTCTGAATACTTGGAACTGCATGGTAAAATAGGGTGAAGTCAGCACGGTTTCATTGAGGGGAGGTCATGCCTGACAAATCTGTTAGAATTCATTGATGAGGTAACTAGAAGGTTAGACCAAGGAGATCCAATGGATGTCATATACCTGGACTTCCAGAAGGCCTTTGACAAGGTGCTGCAGAGGTGCTAGCATGGATAGAAGGTTGGCTGTCTGGCAGAAGGCAGAGAATGGGGATAAAAGGGTCCTTCTCAGGATGGCAGCCTAGTGGTATTCCACAAAGGTCAGCGTTGGGACTACAACTTTTCACTTTATACATTAATGAGCTAGATGAAGGAACTGAGGGCATTCTGGCAAAGTTTACAGGTGATACAAAGATAGAGGGACAGGTAGTATTGAGGAGGTCAGGAGGCTGCAGAAGGATTTAGACAGGTGAGGAGAGTGGGTAAAGAAGTGGCAGATGGAATACAACGTGGGAAAGTGTGAGGCCGTACACTTTGGTAGGAAGATTAGAGTCATAGACTATTTTCGAAATGGGGAGAAAATTCAGAAATCTGAAGTGCAAAGGGACTTGGGAGTACTAGTCCAGGATTCTCTCAAGGTAAACTTACAGGTTGAGTTGGTAGTTAGGAAGGCAAATACAATGTTGGCATTTATTTCAAGAGGACGAGAATATAAAAGCAGGGATGTACTTCTGAGGCTTTATAAAGCTGTGGCCAGCGCACATTTAGAGTATTGTGAGCAATTTTGGGCTGCATACCTCAGGAAGGATGTGCTGGACCTGGAGCGAGTCCAGAGGAAGTTCACGAGAATGATCCCAGGAATGGAAGGCTTAACATAAGAGGAATGTTTGACGAAAACTCTGGATCTATACACGATGGAGTTTAGAAGGATGGGGTGGGGGATCTAATTGAAACTTACAGAGCACTGAATGGTCTGGACATAGTGGACATTGGGAAGATATTTCCATTAGCAGGAGAGAATAAGACCTGAGGGCACAGCTTTAGAGTAAAGGGAAGGCCCTTTAGAACGGAGATAAAGAGAATCTTCTTCAGCCAGAGGGTGGTGAATCTATGGAATTCATTGCCACAGAAGGCTGTGGAGGCCACATTATTGAGTATATTTAAGACAGAGATGGATAGGTTCTTAATTGTCAAGGGGATCAAAGGTTACGGGGACAAAGTGGGAGAATAGGGTTGAGAAACTTATCAGCCATGATTGAATGGTGGAGCAGACTAGATGGGCTGAATAGCCTAATTTCTCCTCCTATGTCTTATGGTCTTATAACCTGCCCCAACTTTCCATATACAATGCAGAAAATCACATGAGGAATAGGCCATTCAACCCTTTGAGCCCGTTTCTCCATTCAATGTAATCAAGGCTGATCATCCAACCCTACGCTGTTTCTGCTTTCTCCCCATATCCTTTGATCCCTTTAGCCCTAAGAACAATATCCACTCCTTGAAAACATTTTGGCCTCAACCACTTTCTGTGGCAGAGAATTCCACAGGCTCACCACTGTCTTGGTGAACAAATTTCTCCTCACTTTCGTCCTAAATGGCCTAGCCTGTATCCTTAGACTGTAACTGGCTCTGGATTCCCCTGTCATTGGGAACATCCTTCCTGTATTTACCCTGTCTAGCCCTGTTAGAATTTTATAGGTTTCTATAGATCCCGCCCCATTCTTCTAAACTTTGAAGAGTATAGTCCGAAGCAAACCAGTTTCTCTTCATACATCAACCAACATATCTACTTTTGTGGCCCTTTCTATGCTAATTGGAAAATGAAAAGGTTTGTTACCCAATTGGACAAAGCTTGACTACCAGTCATCAATTCCACTGTCAATATCTTTGCAGCTGGCAAGCAGTAATGGTCAAAGAACATGACAATTTAATGTCGCTGTGAGTTTTCTTCAGTGTCCTGGGGGTTGATCTTCAATTCCCATAAGATCCTGTCCAGTGTTGGCAACCTCAGCTGGTGTGAGTATTAGTCAAGGACAGGTCAGGTTCGGTAAGATACTGACGAATGACATGATACTTGCTCAAGTAGGCTGCAGCCAGATTCTGAGCTGTCAGAGACAAGAAGAGTAGTTGAAAGGAACTCCCCCATACCCCACCCCACCCACCCAGGAAAATATGTGCACGGTTGAGTTTGTAGTCATCACTGACAAAAGTAAAAACATGAGAAACTGAGAAATCTGAGACTCTGCGAGATAGTGATCTTTCACTTTGTTGTACTGGAGATATGGCCGACACCTGATGAGAGTGAATGGGAATTGCCCGCATTCATTTGGATTCTGCTCATGGCTGAAATTGCTCCTTGAATACGGAGCACGTTGATTTGGAGTCAAGCAGATGAACAAGTCAGGGTTTTGTACTCAGCAGCAGCAGTGATTGGAAGGCTGCTGCCTGTCACTTACCTGAAATACTTATAATTGTAGAATCCCTACAGTGTCAAAGCAGGCCATTCAGCCTATTGAGTCCACACTGACCGTCCAAAGACCATCCCACCCAGACATTGCCACCTACCCTTTCCCTGTAACCCTGCATTTCACATGGCTGATCCACTTAGCATGCACATTCCTGGATACTATAGGCAATTTAGCATGGCCATCCACCCAGTCTGGACTGGAGGAACCAATGCAGACACGAAGAGAACATGCAAACTCCACACAGCCTGTCTGTCTGAAAGGCTGGAATCGAACGCCGGTCCCTGGCACTGTGAGGCAGCCATGCTAACCATTGTGCCCAATGCCACCATACTTACCTTGCATCTTTTACAACCTCAGGACATCTGAAATCAGCAGCCTGCCATGCAGATGTGCGTAAGTAGTTACAGCTCAATTGGGATGGTTACAAGGCTCAAAGTGAGTCTGCCATTACATGGCTGAAGTGGGCCCTCTTGTGACACAGTGATAGCGTCCCTACCCCGGGAATGGGAGGCTAAGGTTCAAGTCCCACCTGCTCCAGAGGTGTGTATTAACCACTGAATGGGTTGGTTAGGAAAAATAGGCTGGAGTGGGTAGGTAGGAACATCCGGCCCATATTTCTTAAAGAAGCTTCCCAGAAGAATGGGGAGTAAGGGAGGGTTATTTTCCTCAGAGGGTACCTTGTATGCCTTGTGAAGAACATACCCCAAAAACATAGTTAACTCCTTCATCCATGCGGACTTTAAAACTCACCTTCCACCGCCCTCTGCCCTACCCATATTTCAGTACTTCCCACTCCAACCACATTCCCAGGATGCATGGTGGCTCAGTGGTTAGCACTGCTGCCTCACAGCACCAGGGACGCAGGTTTGATTCCACCCTCGGGCATCTGTCTGTGTGGAGTTTGCACGTTCTCCCCGTGTCTATGCGGGTTTCTTCTGATGGTTCCAGTTTCCTCCCGCAGTCCAAAGATGTGCAGGTTAGGTTGGTTGGTAAGATTGAATTGAATTGAAGTAGATTTATTGTCACATCTGTTCACATGAGTACAGTGAAAAGTTTACAAGTCACCACTTACGGAGCCACCCTATAGATATAGAATCCTAATTACAAAGCAGAAAAATAGGAAAAAAAAGTTAAATATTACAGTCCTTCTTACTAAAAGCTGGAAAAACAAAGAAACACACTTTACAGTTCAACACCACAGTCCGTAAGTGGCTAGCCATGCTGGGCTTGCACTCCCCACCATGGCTCAACCTTACCTCCACCGCCGCCCTGGGCTACTCTCACTCTTGACTCCAGCAGCCTCGGGCTGCCTGATGCTATCTTCTTTCACCATCGCAAGAAGAAAAAGATGAAGGTGAAAGAAAAGAGAAGAAGATGAAATAAGAGGAGAAAGAAGGATACAGCTGGCCTGATGCTGAGGAGCGGACGGGCTCAGGAGCCAGAGCACTGCCTACCCTGCCACGGGGTTGTAGGACTGGGTGGGATGCTCTTTGGAGGTTTGGTACAGACTCAATGGGCTGAATGGCCTCACTGTAGGCATTCTATGTTCCCTGTTCCTGTTTGATGTTAGCCCATTGGGGCTGTGTTTTTCCACTAAGCCCTCGTTGCAAATGGGTCGGCAAAAACAGCACCCAAAATTGAGCCTGCACCTCACCCACTGTACATGGGTGGCCTCAGGTAGCTCACTGCTGACAAAGATGTCTATTGCAGGTCCCTCCTCACAGTCAGCAACGGCTCTGAGAGGTGCTCTGATGAAAGGACACCAATCTGAAACCTTAACTCCGTTTCTCACTCCACAGATGCCACCAGACCTGCTGAGTATTCCCAGCATTTTTGATTTTCATTTCAAAGATTGGGATTTGGCTCTTATACAATGCTTGGAGGACCTGGGCGAGAGTGATCAGGGTGGGAGGGGTGAGGAATGAGAAGCAATGATGGAGGGAGAAGAAATGGGGGAGGATAAGAAGCAACAAGGTAAAAGAGAAGGGATCAGCTGGGAGTAGTATGTTTGGGCGCAAGGTGTGGTAATGATGTTCACCGCTACAGGATACCGTTGTAAATACATTTACAAACTAATCTATCCACCACTCACAATGTAGTCTCCTCTACATTAGTGAGACGAAGCACAGACTGGGTGACCACTTTGCAGAGCACCTACATTCTATCTGCAAAAATGACCCTGAGCTTTTGGTTTCCTGCCATTTCAAAACACTGCCATGTTCCCTAAAGAACAACACCTCATTTTCTGCTTGTGAACCTTGCAACCTTCTGAACTCAACATCAAGTTCAATAACCTTAGGGCCTTGGCACCTTCTCCCATGTCCTTACCCTAACCTCCACACACCAGGCCTTGCCATCACATGGGCTACTCCCACAAACAACCCATTGTCAGCAATAACAATACTCATTAGCAGCTATTCATCCCTCCAGGCTGACCTTTACCCATTGCTTTGTCTGTCCACAACACCAAAACAAAAATTGCTAGAAAAGCTGAGCATGTCTGTCTGACAGTTTTTCTTTCTCTCTGGGCTCCATGTCCACCTACTGTTTACTCCTTCCTCCTCCCCGCCATTCCTTCTCCAGCATATATATCAACCTTTTCCCAGTTACAATCAGTTCTGAAGAAGGGTCGCTGGACCCGAAACAGTAACCCTGCTTTCTCTGCTGCCACACCTGCAGAGTTTTTCCAGCAATTTCTGATTTTGAACCTAGCTACTTCTGTTGGGCGTACACTCACAGTCAGTGCCCCTCGGTTTATTCGCTTTCACAGACAGCTTGACTATTGTCCCCCGTGCCGCTTCTAAAAGGAATGATTCTTTGTTGGAAAAATGGGGTGCTAAGGGGAGGGCACAGTCACGGAAACCGGTGGCCGATTGCTCCATTGACCTCAATGGAGATGAAACTGGTAAGCGCCACAATGACTGAGTGATCTGGCAGGGTGCCCACTCAGATGGCGAAGGTGATAACGAACAGACATCCCACAGCCGCCAACCCTACAGTATCAATCCCCCAACCTCCCACCTTGCACAGAACATCAGCCCTGCTATGCAGTGTCAAAAACCTTCTCATCCATTTGGGAGGGGGTAGGGATATTGAAGCCAAGCTAGACAACATCCTCATCAGATATTCAGTGATTGGAACAGGGTGCATTGAATAGAGGCGGGCACAATTACAACATTTAATAGACAATCGGACAGGTACATGGATGGGAAAAGTTTAAAGGGACCCTTCTTCAGTTCTGAGGAAGGGTCACCGGACCCAAAATGTTAACTCTGATTTTTCCTCTACAGATGCTGCCAGACCTGCTGAGCTTTTCCAGCAACTCCTGTTTTTGTTCAAGGTTTAGAGGGATACGGGCCAAACACAGGCAAATTGGACTAGATCAGATCAGAAAACCTAATCAGCATGGATGATTTGGACCGAAGGCTCTGTTTCTATGCTGTATGACTGTATGTTGCAGACACTTACAATGCTGCTACTGCCTTTGCTAACATTCAGTACTTAGGAGAGAAAGCACATCAACTTACACTTTTAGCACCTTCAGTATTATGAAGCCCACCAAGGCAGATTATTGACACTGAGCCACTGAAGGAGACTGGGGTCCAAAAGCTGGGACAATGAGGTAGGTTTCCAGGAGCGACTTAAAGAAGGAGAGAGAGGTGGAGAAATTGAGCGAAGGGAGTTCAGACCTCAGTAGCTGATGTTGCAGCAATCAATGGAGCAGCAACAAATATTGGGGGAGTTCAGAGATAGTTGGACATTTGCAAGGCATGAGGAGCTGACACTCCAGCATTTGTTGTATGCTGTACACCTACTATCCGGTGTACGTGTGTGTCATACCTGGTATCTGAGATGTGTGATATCTTTTAATTCTTCTGTGGCAAGGCCAACATTTAGCTGCCCTTCAACTGAGTCCTGTACTGTGTCCTGTTCTAGTCGCCCTGGATATAGGAAGGATATTATGATGCTGGGGAGGATTCAGAAGAGATTTACCAGGATGTTTTTGGGAATGAAGGGTTTGAGATATCGGGAGAAGCTGGATAGGCTGGGACTTTTTTCACTGGACCGTAGGAGATTGAGGAGTGACCTTATAGAAATTTATAAAAACATGAGGGGTGTAGATAAGGTCAATAGTGGGTGTCTTTTCCCTGGCGTGTGAGATTTCTAAACTAGGGGGCATATTTTTAAGGAGAGAGGAGAAAGATTTAAAAAACACAAGAGGGGAAATTTTTTTACACAGAGAGTGGTTACAATATTTAAAAGACATTTGAATAAGTACATGAATAAGTAATTTTGGAGGGATATGGGCCTAGCACAGGTAGGTGGGACTAGTTTAGTTTGGGAGTAGGGTCGGCATGGATTCTATCACTCTATGAATGGCTTGCTGGGTCATTTCAGAGGGAACTTAAGAGTCAGCCACATTGTTGCGGGTCTGGAGTCATGTGTACGTCAGGCCAGATAAGGATGACAGATTTTCCTCTCTAAGGGACATTAGTGAACCAGATGGGTTTAAAAACAATTAATGACAGTTGCCATGATCACTGTTACTGAAATTAGCTTTGTATTTTAGATTTGTGAATTGAATTTCCACAAGTTATAATGGTGGGACTTGAACCTACGTTCCAGAGCAGGACCTCTGGATTACTAGTCTGGTAGATGGAGAGGCTCAGGGCCTTGCTAGTGAGAACTAATCTACTTTAACCCACTGTTGATTGCATTTCAATGTTTTCCAAACAATTAAATGTCAAGTGGCATTGATACCTTTATTAGACATGTACTAAAACTGATATACGACCTGTGCTATGTCTGGGTCTTCAGTCTTTGAAAGGGCACTACTACAACCCCACAAGCAGCTCTAGAGGTGCAGGTCCACACTGGTAAAGACAACAAGCTCTCTGTTGAGAGAGATGAGCTTCCACTTGGAGCGTGGGGACAACAATGATCTATATGACCCTATGATATCATAGATTCATTTAAGAAACAGTTGGACGCCACAGCAATGCAGCTGGAGAGACTTTCAAGATGATAACCCCAGGTGGACTGAGTGTTCTTGTGGTGCGGTGTTAGTGTCCCTACCCCTAAACCAAGCAGAACCTGAGTTCAAGTCCCAGTTGTGCCAGAGGCGTATCTTTACATTTTTGAGCAGGTTGATTCAAAAATCTCAAACATGAGCTGAACAGCTATCCTGTTTGGCGCTGACCTTGTGAAGTACAAGCTGAGAGCAGTCTATAGTGCTGGAGACACAATCACATCTGTTGTCCTCTTGTACTTCACTGTGTCTTCTGAGGCAATGCATTTCTGGATATCAGTGATCCTCAGCTGCTTTCTTTAAAGACGTTAGCCAACGGGCTCCCTATCGTGCACCCCTCTCCTCCCATGCTCCTTTGATTCATGGCAGGTAATACCACTGACAGTGCAGAGACTTAACTTGGAAGTAATCAAACAGGCAGTCTGGTTACAAGTGTGAGTGGTACAGAGCAAGAAACAAATGATCAAATAGGCCAAAGAGAGGCACAGGGCCCTGCTATTGAGAATTAGTCAACCATAAGGGACCACAAGCTGTTGATTGCATTACACAGTGTTTTCAAAACAGTTAAATGGTCAAGTGGCATTGTTTCAAAACTCTAATGTAATGTCAATGCTTCCAATTTTCCACTTCTGTGAACTATGAAATGTGTGAAATGATCCCATGTCCCTAAAAAAGCTTTATTTTAAAAATTTAAGTGACTTATTAGGTCAGTATGCTTTTATTCTGTCGTTATATTAATTACACTTCTTTTCTCAAATAAACTACAAGTCTTGCTGTGTATCTTCAGTCAGCACTAAGCAGCTTTGCATTTCAATTCCGCTCCAGTGCTTAATGCTTTGTTGGTTTAATATTCTGGGAACAGTTTTGAAAACTGGCAACGGTTGGCATGTTACCCTTTATTTAGATATTGGATTCCAGCTTCTAGCTGCTTGCTGCTGCTTTATCCACTTCGAAAACAATTTAACCTGCCTAGGACAACAGTGGAAGATTAACTCAGAGCTCTAAGCGCTGAGAAACAAAAGGAGATTTTCTTGATCCAAATGATGATATAATATACAACAGCCATCCACGATCCTGCTCTCCACTAACTGGTAGTACTCCAATATAATCTTTGGCAATTGGATGCTAAATGCAAACTGAGATGGCGCAAGTCATTTCCCTTGTCACCCGATGCCAATGGAGCATGTGTGCTGGCTTCAGCCCATGAGGAATTGCCCTTTAGCATCTCATGCCAACACTGGCACCTCTTCGGCCAGCGCCATGATTCTACAAGGAGAATGATAACAGATTGGGAGGAGACAAAATCTGACCAGTCATCTGACTTTCGTCTTTTCTTTTGTGAGGCCAGGAGAAAAATCCACAATACTGCCCAGATTTTACCACATCAGACGAGCCAAAATGTAAACATTGAGCTTTCCTTTAAGTGATGACTCATGAATCACCCCTCTGCACAAAGATGAACATTGATTAGGTTTTATGGTCAAAGGATCCTCCACGGGCAGCATTCCAATTTAACACTTGGATGCAAATTAGATAAGTTAGTGTCAGATTTCATGCCCCAGGCCATGCCAGCACCAGCCAAGGAGAAAATCACTGCTATTGTCGATGGTTTTCTCATTAATACAGAACCACTATACAGTATCGTTTCATGAGATGCAAGGACAGACTAGACTCTGGTCCTTGAAACCTCCCAGCCCAAACACCGAATAGTCCACTGCACCAGCAACCTACTTCAAGTAATGCATCCTTCCCAAAAGAAACAAAAAAGACGTGCCCAATTTAACAAGGTTCAAGTCAATCCTCTTTGGCTGCCCGAGGCAATGGAGCAGGTTCCGGGAGAATATGCCTCCTGAAGATGCTATCACGTGTTGAAAGTCAGAAACTGCACTTACATAGCATTGCTCAAGATCTTTGCTTCAACAATGAAGTGTTTTTGATGTGTTGTGTCACGGGTGGATGCATCGGCCAATTTGCATGCAGTAACGTTCCGCAAACAACACTAAGAAGGATGACCAGATAATCTGTTGTCATGGTGTTGGTTGAAGAATAAATTTAACCAGAGGGGAGTCCTGTGCTGTTCCCTGAATTGGGTGATGGGATCTTTTACATTGGCCAGTTCACATCTCATTGAAAGAAGGCACTTGCAACAATGTACCATACCTCAGTACTGTACTGAAGTGTTAACTTTGATTTGTGGTCTCACATATACGACTCAGAGGCGAGAGTACTGTCAACTAGGTATTCAAGAGGCCATTGGGTGATTATTTGGACAAACATAATGTGCATGGGTATGGGGAGAAAGCTGAAGATTGGTATCCAAGTAATGAGGCTCATTTAAAAAACCAGTGCAGGCACTGTGGGCTGAATGGCCTCCTTCTGCACTGTAATGCTTCAGTGATTCTGTAAACTAAGGCAAGGCTGAAAGAATATATTGTTTGAGAGGATGCAGTCATTGTGGAAGGCATGCATGCAGTGATACCATGAGTCTTGGACAGAATGGGGCTGATTAGAATGATACAGCTGTACAGCATGGCAATAGACCGTTCGGCCCAACTCATCCATACTGACCAGATATCCTAAATAAATCTAGTCCCATTTGCCAGCATTTGGCCCATATCCCTCTAACTCCTTCTTATTCATGTACCCGTCCAGATGCCTTTTAAATGTAGTTGTACCTGCTTCCACCACTTCCTCTAGTGGTTCATTCCATTCATGCACCACCCTCTGCGTGAAAAAGTTGCTCCTTAGGTCCCTTTTAAGTCTTTCTTCTCTCACCTTAAACCCATGCCCTCTGGTTTTGGACACCCCTACCCTGGGAAAAAGACCTTGGTTATTCACCCTATCTGTGCCCCTCATGATTTTAAAACCTCTACAAAGTGACTGCTCAGCCTCTGTTGCTCCAAGGAGAATAGCTCCAGACTATTCAACCTCTCCCTATAGTTCAGACACTCCAAACCTGGCAACAGCCTTGTAAATCTTTTCTGAACCCTTTCAAGTTTAACAACATCATTCCTATAGCAGGGGGACCAGGATTGAATGCAGTATTCCAGAAGTGGCCTAACCAATGTCCTGTATATCCGCAACATGACCTCCCAAATCCTATACTCAATGCACTGACCAATTTTGGATGATACCCCCCCAGTCTCGCTTGGACTCTGCACTGATATAAGTGAATTGGATCATTTTTAGAGAGAGGTCTACTGTTGTGTAACTCTCCTCCACCAGCTGTGTTTCACTGGAGAGATAATACTACTGCACTCTGGAGACTCTGTGCTGTATTTTCTACCATAAGTTCGGATATGCTCAGGTTTGTAACTCTTTGCTCAAAATACTTACCATTTAGGATTAGGATGTGCATTTTCTGATGCCGACTAACTTCCCTTTTGGAATACTCAATAGAGTGGAAGGCACTTCAGTCATTAGCTTCAAGAATCCTTTAATGATCCTTTAATAATCCTTTAAATCCTTTTTTCTCAGGTAAATCTGCTATCAACAGCAGCATAGTAATGATTCACGAGAGTTTATTCCATTACTTGCTGTCACATTCCTCACACCAACAAGATTTGGAATGGGGTGGGCATCATTTCCAATGATTCAGGGGTGTGGTTAAATTGAACACACATCTCTCCCGTGTGGTCACCTCCCTAATCGCACCTTAGATCTGAAATTGACAAGATGAAATCAGTTGTCCCGTTTGATTCGGCTTTCTGTTGATGCCAATGAGAAAAGATCACCATTTCAGTCTGTCAATTTCCCAAAATGTTAAATTGATCCTCTTTATGACTTCTACACCTCAGGTTTGCACATGGAGAATTTAGTTGGGTGAGTATCGAGTTTGAGGGTTGCATTGGTCTTGTCGATTCTCAGCACCATGATAGAGCCTGTGAGAAGCCCATTGTTAGCTTGCAGCTTGTTGGAACTTTTGATGCAACTCCATCACATGGCTTCTTAAGTGGATATGCTTTACCCTGAAGTCAGAAGTCCCATTCATAGAACATAAAACATAGAACAGTACAGCACAGGACCAGGCCCTTCAGCCCACGTTGTTGTTCTGAACATAACGCCAAATTAAACTAATCCCTTCTGCCTGCCCATGGTCCATATCCTTCCATTGCTTGCTTATTCATGTGCTTATCTGAAAGCCCCTTAAATGCCCCTATCGTATCTGCCTCCACCACTACCCCTGGCAGTGCATTCCAGGCACCTTCCATTCTTTGGGTGAAAAACCTGCCTCTTACATGTCATCTGAAATTTCCCCCTCTTACCTTAAATGCATGCCCCCTAGTACTAGACACTTCAACTCTGGGAAAAAGATTCTGACTGTCAACTCTATCCAAGCATCTCATAATTTTATAGACTTCTATCAAATCTCCCCTCAGCCTCTGTCACTCTTGATAAAACAGCCTTAATTTGTGCAACCTCTTCTTACAGCTCATACCCTCTAATCCAGGCAGCATCCTGGCAAACCTCTTCTGCACCCTCTCCAAAGCCTCTACATCCTTCCTGTAATATGGCAACAAGAACTGAACGCAATACTCTAAGGGTAGCCTAGCCAAGGTTTTATAAACTTGGCAACATCACATTCTGACTCCTGTACTAATGCCTCAACCAATAAAGGCAAGCATACCAAATGCCACAGACATCATCTCAAATCCTCAGCTGATACTCCAGTGAAGACCTGAGGGAGTGTAGCATTGTCCTAAGTATGTGAAAATTGGTTGCTGTGTTTCGTACGTTACAGAGTGACTACATTTTAACAATTCACTTTCACAGCTAAGTGGATGTAATGTATCTTGGATATTCTGTTGCTAAGAATGGATCAATATAAGAAAAGAAGGACTTGCATTTATATAGTACCTTTAACACCACCGGGTGATTTAGATTTAAATGATGTACTTTTGCAGCATTGACATTGTTGTAACATAGGAAATATCCAAAAAATAGCAACGCTACGATATTACATGATTTGATTGTTGCTGAAAATGCATGGACACTAGAATTACAGACAAAAATCAATTTCAGATTATCAATTGGACTCACGCTATGGCTCACTTACATGGACTAAAAGCAAACAGAAAAAGACATGACCATGTTTTGCACCTTTTTCAACTGGACAAAACCTCAGAAGGCAGCCTTACCCTCAATCATGCCCCGTGAAATGTGTTGACCAATCAGAGTCAGTTTCCTTGATATGAATTTAAGCAAAAGCTTGGCAGTTAACTGTTCCCAGGCACATTCTCCATAACAATACCTCTACCAATCATATCCATTTGCCAACCAGTTGGGACCCTCTTCTCATGCAATATAAATTAGTGCTCCCTTTGAGATTTGGTACTCTTGTAATTCTTTCCTGATAAGTGAAAAACAAAAAACTGCAACACCAAGCCTCTTTTCTTCCTGTAATGAACAGACTTCCTTGAAAATTATTTTTAAAAAGTCATTGTTTTATTATTACAGACTAATTTGACACTCTGCAAATATAAAATTTTCAGGTATACTGAGGCTATTCTGCAGTAATTATGAAAATACTACAGTTGAAACTCCAGTTACTCTTCATTCAATGTGAAATTAAATATGTAAAAGGGCAACTTTTCAACAGTTCAGTGATTTCTAAATGAACGCAGACCTGGAGGAGTTCAGTAACACACCCTTTGGAGCTGTTTTATCAGCAACTTCTGTGCTTCAGTGTTAAACTATGCAAGTGTGGGTTCCTTGTTTCTATCAGTTACAGTTGAGTGATGACAGCAAAAACTGACACCTCAATTAATACGTGGAATCCAGGTCTATACATATGCAGTTTTTTCTTGGGGGAGTGAGCAAAATCAATTAATCTCATGTTTTAAAAAACAAAATTCCACACACTTTATGCTAAGCTGATGTAGAAATAATTGCAAAAGATAAATGTATGTTATTATGGAGGGCTCGTAAATTCAAAATCCCTGTTATCCTGCCAGTTGGGAGTACTGCATGATGACAGAGATGAAATATTAATAATAAATTTTCAATCTCAGAGCTACAGTTTCCACTACATTTCCTCAAGCTCTGTTTCAAACAGTAAAGAACAAGTAACATGTCCACATCTTAGTTATACCTTGCATCTCTGCAACTGGGGAATATTGGCTCCACCCTAGCATTTGCTTGCATGTCAACATAAGCACTTTGAAAACATCAACTATTGCGCCATGTTCCCATTGTGCCTTTGTGAAGTCAGCTGCAGCTCATTCATTATGCACAATAACAGAGTCTTGGCAAGACTGATGTATCATCACCTTCTGCATTCCCAACTTCCCATCCAACTAGAATGTCGGATCAGTAATCCTGCAGCATAGGGAAGCTGTGCATTAAAGATTCACAAGGCAAAAGCTAAAAAAAAAGTTAAATAAATCGATGACTTCTTTAAATCTAATTACTCTGCAATGTGGACACTGACACTTCTCTATTCTCCAGTTAAAGAACTTTGGTCCCTACAGTAAGCTTGGAATGTCCAGGGTATTGTATAACCTGTCACTAACACTCCATTACCAGTTGACAAAAAAAAATTCAAGGCTGCTCTGGAGTGGTGTCACATTATTTATAATTAAACCTCCTGCTAACGCCCACCTAAGCTGGTTGAACAAGGAAATAGAAAGTTGTTGAACGCCACTAGGCAACCGAAAGTGTGAGCCTACTGCTCCGGGCTTAGTGGAGCAGTCATGAGGGCAGGACTGAAACAAAACCCTCTGTTTCCTTTGTACAGAACAAAAGGGTAACTATTGCCTATTACTTTCATAGCAATAACTGGCAGGAAAGTCTTTTGGCAGTGACAAGCTAAATTGCAACAGTTTCCATTTAATTTGTGAATATTCACATTCCACCTCCCTTTCTCTTGCATGGGGATGCTGCAAAGAACATTTGCTTATATCCTTCCATAATCAGCCAGCCAAGTATTGTGCAATGTTTCCTTATCTCTCCAATCTGCACTTGATCATTTTTGGCAGGGATGACTGTCATATATCAGCAACTCATAGTTCTTTTCAAATTATTACTGCAGTCTCATTGTACTGGCAACAGATTTGGCAGCTTTGAGATGAAATGGAGATGCATCGAGTCCAAATTCATGTCACAGATAGCTGAAGGATGTTTGAGGTATGTGCTATTTTTGTTAACCTGCCATTCAGCAATAAACTCCCTGGGCAGTTTACATGTAGAAATCCTATTGTATATAGCACCTCCTCAGGAAAAAAAAAAATCTGTAAAACTTCAGATGCCGAATTCGAGGTTTTCCTCAGGTAAACTGTCCAGATTATGCAGAAAATTGTTGACCTTTGCTTTTCTATCAGAAGAGGGAGCTCTTTCCATTACAGAGTAATGGCATTCTTTGTAATGAGGCTTGTATCAACTGGCAGAGAGGTTCCCTGTAGAAATGCTTGTGCCAACTGGAGAAGTGGATCTCATTATGATAATACCAGTGCCACTTGGAACAATGGAGCCCATTTCAAAATCTGTGCCACCTGAATAAGGGACAGCTATTACAAAGAAGCTTGGACCAGCTAGAGCAATGTTGCCCATTACAAGGTTCATTCTAGCAGTGGTATCTAACAAAACAAAGCTTCTGCCAATTAGAGCATTTGTTGCCATTATGATAAAGCTAATCCTGACTGGAATCATTTTCATTTTGCAATTCCTGCACTGATTAGAGCATTGACACCCATTATAATGAGTCAAGCATCATTTATGTACGGTACTTATTATAATGAGCTCTGTTCTAACTGGAGAAGGGATCCTTGTTATCAGTCCTCATGGTTATATGCTTCATTGTTTGAAGTTTTTTTTTACTTTATCTGACTCTGTATATATCCTGCTGTTGAATCCTGTTCTCTATCATTAAGACAAAACTAAAGAATAGAAACCAAGAGTTAAACTTTTCTAGTGTTTTGAGGCTACTTTAAATTGTAAGCTGCATTACTTCAGTCTGTAATTCACCGTGTTACACTTCAGATTTTTTTTCATTTATCTATTCAGCTTGCCCAATCCCTAATTGTCCTGAAGAAGGTGGTGGTCATAGCTTCTTGAACTGCTGCAGGCTGTTAGGTGTAGGGACACCCACAATGCTGTTAGGAAGAGAAATCCAGGACTTTGACCCAGTGACACAGGGTGAATGGTGATATATCTCCAAGTCAGGATGGTGAGAGGCTTGGAGGAAACTTGCAAGTGGTGGTGTTCCCATGTGTCTGCTGCCCTTGTCCTTCCAGACGGTAGTAGTAATTGATTTGAAAGGGTGTTGTATAAAGAGCTTTTATGAATTTTGATGTTGTATGGGATGCCAATCAAGTCGATTGCTTTGTTGGTAAGCTTCTTAAATGTTGTTGGAGCTGCATTCATCCAGACAAGTAGACAAATCACCCCTGATTTGTACCTTGTAGATGGTCAATTGGCTTAGGCAAAATCAGGAGGTGAGTTACTCATTATAGGATTCCTAGCCTCTGACCTGCGACTGTAGCCAGTATTTTTATACGGTTAGTCCAGTTCAGTTTCTCATCAATGGTAACACACAGAAGGTTAGCAATACCAGGTAAACTTTTGCAAAACCCAGAAGTAGCCAAGTATTTTGGTTCTACCTGGTCTTCAAGCAGTATGTGCAGAAGCAACAAGCTTTCCAATTTGTGTGTGAAGCCAAGCATGACTGTTAAGCCCAGCATAGGCATGATGGGCTAAATAGCTTACTTCTGGGCTGTAAGCGGAATAATGCCTAGTGTATAAACCCCGTAACACTTTAGCTCAGAAACACAACTGATAGCTGTGGGACAGGAGCATTTTATTTCAATTTTAGGAGATTATCTCTATCCTGAAGAGTCACATAATCAAGAATCAAGTGGAAATAGTATTTCTGAGCGATTGATTTATAGGAAGCAATTCAATGGGTCAGCATTGTTCTCTTGCTGATAGAAGGGTATACATTATAGATACTAAGATGATGTACAAGATGGTGGCGGTGGGGTAGACAGCATCTGTGCTGTTGAGCCCGGATCTCATCCATTCCGTCTGCTTTCCTTTCCTCTTTCCTATTTTTCTTCTTTTCTTGGCGTCTTTTTAGAAAAGTTTTAGTATTTCTTACTTACCTCTTGGAGGTCATGGAGACTGCAGCAGCGACAGAGCGAGGCAGGGGCTTGGGTCCTAGCACGAGCCTGGATGGCAGCAACATTCGGGGCCAGAGCCTCGCGAGCGGTGCTAAAGCCTGGCTTGCCAGGGTGGGTCTTAGCCCAGTGTGGGTGAATGCTTGTCCAGAGCAGGGGAGAGCGTACCCTCTTGGGGAAAGCCCAGCTTGGAGCATCTGCAGGCCCATGGCTAAAGAAAGGATTGTAATGTTTAGCATTTTAGGTTTATTTTTACTCCTTCTATGCTAAGAAGACTGTAATGCTGAACTTTTTAACCTATTTCTTTGTTTTTTTTTCTATTTCTGTAACTAACATTTTGTACCTAGGTACTTTGTACCTAAGATGGCACTGTGTGTGGCAACATTACACACTTTTCACTCTCATGACTCTACTAAACTAACCTCAAGGTGTTTTCCTTGAAGTTCATAATAATGATAAGTCCCAGAATCACTTACCTGTCCACTCCACACTTGTGTGGCAAGTAATTAAGTCTTTTCACCTTATGCCCTGTATTGTACCCTTGTACCCTGTGCTTGAGTACACGTTTCAATAAAACCTAAACCTTAAATCTAAGAGTGGAATTGAAGGATAGAAGATAAAGACAAAATACTGTGGATGCTAGAAATTCAAAGCAAACACAGGGAATGCTGGAAAAACTCAGAAGGTTTGGCAGCATATAAGGAGAGAGAAGTCGAGTTAATGTTTCCAATCTGAATGACTCTTCTTCAGATCGCAGGATAGAAATTAATTTCTTTGCACCCTGACCTCTCTGAGTTTAGCAAGATTTCTCAATAAGAATTATCTTGGCATTGTAAAAGGTTGTTGAGCAGATATCAGAATTTTAAAATGCTTGCTTTAACTTTGCTTAGGATACCTACTTAGACTCTGGATAAAATATCGACAGGCAGACTTTTGTTAAATTTGCTAAAAATGTGTGTGATTATAACTGCAGTTTCAGAATAACAAAAACTGTGGTTTTTCTTTGCGAACATTAGCAGAATTGAACAATGTAAAACAGATGTATAGAACTGTACAAGATCAGAAACAAAAAAACTTCTCCAGTGTCAATGATATTCCTGAGGTGTGTAAGATATATGACTCTACTAAACTAACCTTGAGGTGTTTTTCTTGGAATTCATAATAATGATAAGTCCCAGTGTGTCACTTAACTGTCCACTCCACACTTGTGTGGCAAGTAATTAAGTCTTTTCACCTCATGCCCTGTATTGTAAGAAAATGCTAAATAATATTGATGTTTATCCCACCAATGCCATGGAGAATCTTAAATAGGTTGCTGGGTATCATGTTTTGGATGGCAAATCTGCTGCCACTGACAGGGGTTATAATCATCAAGAGATATAGGGAAGTCCAAAACCAGAGGGCATAGATTTAAGGTGAGAGGGGAAAGATTTAAATGGGATGTAAGCGGCAACTTTTTCACACAGAGGGTGGTGCATGGCATGTATGGACTGAATTGCCAGAGAGGTTGTGGAGGCTGGTACAATTACAATATTTAAATGGAATCTGGATGGGTTCATGAACAGAGAGAGTTTAAAGGGATGTGTGCCAAATGCAGTCAAATGGGACTAGATCAATTTAGGATATCTAGTCAGAGCTCTCAAGTTGGACTGAAGGGTCTGTTTCCATGCTGTATAACTCAATGGCTCTATGAGTGGCTGGACTGACCCAAGAGAGATGCATCAGATTTGGGAGGAGCATGAAAGGACAGATATTTCAAATGGTGGAAAACACCAAGACTGTACAGTAAGGGCAGGATTTCAGCAGCTCTTTGGAGACAGGCTGGGCAGAGGGAAGGCTGGCACAGCAGTGGGAGAAGGTATTGAGTGGCATACCCATCTTCCTCCTACCACCACGCTGTTTGTTCAGCACTGAGAAAAGGTAGCAGTTGGCACGTTCACCCAGAGCCCAATTGAGCCACATAAGTAGTCCATTAAAGGCCTCTTTCCACTCCCACTGGCATATTACCAGTTGCTGCAATGAAAGAGGTTCCAGCCAGCCCTGGAGAAAGCAAATGTTCGCCGGTGTTGGGGGGTGGGATGGTGGAGGTGGATGGTGGTGGTGGTCATTGGGTAGGGAGACGTGCCCCCAGCACCTCTCTTCCTCGTTAGGCGCTCCTTAGCTCACAATGTGGACCCTGCAGCAATGGCACTACTCCTGCCCCCACTAGCCATGCCCTGTAGTCTGGCCAGAGCCCTCATGCCCTACTTTTTTTTTACTCATTCAGCAGCTGAGAACACTGCTGACTAGGACAACATTTATTGCCCCATCCCTAATTGCCCAGAGGGCAGCTAAGAGTCAATCACATTGCTGTGGGTCTGGAGTCACATGTAGGCCAGACCAGGTGAGGATGGCAGTTTCCTTCTCTAAAGGGCATTAGTGAACCAAATGGGTTTTTCCAACAATGAATTATGGATTCACGATCATGATTAGACTCTTAATTCCAGGTTTCTACTGAGTTCAAATTCCAACGTCAGCCGTGGCGGGATTTGAACCCAGTTCCCCAATACCCGGTTCTCTGAATTAACAGTTTAGCATTAATATCACTGGGCCATCCCGTCCCCATCACCAACTTGTCTTGACTTGGAGATTGCCTGACCATCGATGTGCCCTCATCCTCCAGCTGCAGTGCCAGCGGCAGCCATCGTCAGTGGCGCCCCTCTCTCGGTGACAGCGGCCATTACTCCATTGGTGGGCGTGGCCAGATGAGGAGAGACTGAGCAAGAGAAAGCTCATATGTTACATTAAAAACCAGCACTGGGTCAAATGATTTGTTTCTGGGCTGTAAATTCCACATAAAGACCACCTACGTAGGCCAAGGAAAGATGTTTTTGCACAACAACATAAACGCATTCATATCAAGTGCCTCATTCTGCTGTTCTAACAGACGTATCAATTAACCTCTTGAAACCAATTTAAAATAAACAGGTTAACACCCCCATTAAAAGAGAGAGAGAGTCCATTAAGCCTTTGTAGGGGCGGCTTCGCCAAGTCATTTCTAGGCTGCAAGGATCTTAATTTTAATTGGTTATGGTGTTTGTGCAAAATTCCTTTGGGTGCTATTTTAACCCCAGTTAATGACTGCATTGAGAAGACACACAGATGAATTTTATACAAACTGCATTAACCACATCGGTGCGCCAACGTCTCCCATTTCTCGTAGCAGCCAGTTTTGCACAAACTGCTCTAAGCTGTACGACCTGTTCAGAGATTCAGAAATCTGCAAGAAAAAGACGACTTGGAATTTCTTTCCAAACTTCGTACCATTTTGTTAACTGAACTGGAAGTTAAAAGGCGTCTTTCAATGTCAATTTTCTCCTCTCAGCAATTCACTCACAGTTACTGGTCCAGGGTTCTTGATTCATCCAAGTGAGCAAGTGATCCTAGGACAGCAATCTTTACATTTCAATCTTCATCACGACGAGGAAGTTTGATTGAGTCGACAGGAAGATGCAATTTCCTGACACTAACCAGAGGCCACTGCTGTGCAGTGGCCGAAAGAATCGAAATGTAGAGATGTGAAGAACTTTACACAATGATTGCTTATGAGTGAAAAAAAAGGTGCTGCTTGGAATGGGGGGTGGAAACAGGGTCATTTTCAAAAGGCAACTGGATAAATAGTTGAATAGGAAACATTTGCAAGCCTATGGGGAAAGAGTTTGGAGTTAGCATGTGGAACTGGGCTAAAGGCGAAGCTAGCTAAGCTCATGAGGGAGAACAATGTGGAAGGATATGCTGTTAATGGGAGGAGAGATTGAGTGAGAGGAAACTCATACGTAACATAAAACCAACATTGACCTAATGAGTCAAATGGTGTTTTTCTGGGCTGTAAAGACCACCTAGATTGTTTGTTCAAAAGAGCCTGCACAAGCGGAATGGGTTGGATGGCCTCCCTCCTATATCATACATTGACATCAATCAACATAGGGATGTTCTTCCTTCTGAACATTGAATGAAGTTAGGAAGGTGTCACACCTGCATACAGAGCAGAAGCTCCTGTATTTAAGTGGATCAATTCCTCCTTCTGCACCTTAACAATTCTGTGATTCAAACTGGCCAGAAGAGGTTTTCATTCAGCTAGCGTTTCCTGGGTAGCTATGCAAGTTGAGTAGGAGCCCTCCAAAGTCTCCGACAAGAGTTGACTTTCCCGGAGGGCTCCAGATGCCAGGCAATTGCCCATCGGAAATTTCAACTTCCTGTGCAGTTTTCATGAAACTAAACTGCTTTGGGACTTCCACCTGGTCCTAATGCACAGCTCCAGTCAACACTGCAGCAACTCTCTTCCTACTGGAAGATCTGGGCCTTAGTTTGTGTGTGATACAATCTTAAAGAAAAATAAATTTCTGTTCATTAAGCACAAGAGATAGCATCATCTTATTGATTTGAGAAGTATAAACTAAACATGTTTAAGAAAAAGAGATCCGTGTGTAGAATTATCAACAGACGAGGGTGATCTGAACTCATGATTTTGCCATTTAAGAGTTGGGTAATCAAGGTGTGATTTTAACTCATTTAAAACTTACTCACTGTCCCCAGTGTTGAAATCTGGTCTTAGGTTCCACTTGTGAAAGTAATACACTGGCATGATATCTTCCTGTTTTCATAGATCATAGAATCCCTTGTCCATGCAAATCCATAACCGTTTCCACCAGCTGCTTCAAGCAGCGTGAAGGTTGATGATTCAATTCTTAATCCCAAAGTTTGAGCATAAAATCTCAGCTGGTGATCCAGTGAATTACTGAGGGAGCACTGCGCTGAGGGAGCTGATGTAGTTTGTATCATTAAACCGATTTTGAATCAGGTCATGTAACTTATCCCGAGATAGCAAGAACTGCAAATACTAAAGAAGGGTCCCGACCCAAAACGTCAGCTTTCCTGCTTCTCTGATGCTGCCTGGCCTGCTGTGTTCGCTATGTAACTTACCCTGTTGTATGCTTTAAAGAACAGCAGGGGGAGTTTTCCCCAGAGTTCTGGCCAATATTTGTCCCTCAGTCAACATTAAAAAAAGGGATTATCTAGTCATTGTGGGAGCTTGCTGTGTTCCAATTGGCTGCTGAGTTGCACACACTAATAATGTAGTAAACTTCAAAGATTTGTTTTGGCTGCAAAGCACTTCAGGGCATCTTGAAGATGTGAATGGTGCTACATAAATGCATGTACTGTGTTGTCAGTCACTCTCACTTTACAGCCCATGACGTTCCTCTCACCTTCGGATGAAGGCAGCATTCTTCATTGGAAGCTGTTTTGATGAATTGATTCCTGTTCTAACAGCATGAGGCTGACAGTCCCTTCCTGCACAACAAAAAATATGAGTTTTGGAACCTGTTGTGGGACAAATATCCGAAACCATGGGCAATAAATACAGGATAATCACTGATAAATGCAATAGGGCTCTCAGGAGAATCTTCTTTGCCTGAGAAGTTACAGTACTATAGGACTATGTGAGGTAGTTGAGCATAGGTGTTAAATAAGCACAGCAAAGAGAAAGGATAGATTGATCGGATTTAACAAAATGGGGTGGGAAGAGGTTTGAGTGGACTGAATGGCCTTTTCCTGTGCTGTACACACTATGCAGTTCCCTAGAATATCTTCACCTTTTTCATCAATCCCCCGCACATCTACAAATAAACAGCACCTAACTGCCAAAAGGGGAAATAGGGATGTAAGCATTCTCCTGGGACAATAACAATTTGTCAAAGTAATGGACAGCTGCCTTAACTCAATTCCAAGTTGCTAATTCAATCTCTGGATTCAGCAAACTCCAACTACTCAAACATCACTCTTACAGTTTATAGTGTCAATTGAACTTGATCGAATTACTCTCTAGTAATTTACTCAAAACCATTCACTGCGCTCTTTCTGCCCCGCTTCTCTGCAAATACAGATGCATTCATATACAATCTGCCCAGCTTCAGTATTTTGCTAACATATTTATAGCTGCAACTGCAGGACACAATGACAATTGCTCACATTTAGGCAGCTCTTTCGACAAATCTCATGATTAAATACACTTGAATTCTTGCAGTGGGGGAGCAATAATCTTTCTTATTCATCCACATATATCTGAACGAGGTAGTCTGAGGGCAAAAGGCACCATTTCATGATAAAATAATAAGAGATGAAAATAATTATTGAATATGCAAGTTCCTACCCCTTTATATAATCTTCCTCCAATGACTGCATTAGGAAAGGGAAGTTCATCAGAGGGTGGGTGAGGCAGCCTCATCTATTTAATGGGCTGGAACGGTTAGTGGAGATCGTATTTCAGTATATGTACGCATACATATTCCACATGCTTGCTGGTTTATTGTACTCAGTCAGTGCAGTGAGGGCAGTGTCACTGTACTGTCTCTGTAACACTTGTACAAGCCTGACCATTCAGTGCAAAGTGTGGGGGCAAACAAAAGGATGCAGTCAGAAGATGGTTTCCTGCATGGGGATATCAGGGCTTGTTGGACTGACGGGGCGAGGAGTTTGGCACAGAGAACTCCAAGATATCAGTCTTGCCTCGTGTTCAAGGCTGTCTCCACATCTCTCAGCCATTATCACATTGGCTCTTTCACAACCTGGATACATTCATATCAGCTGCTACATTACAACAGCAACTGCACCTCAAAAGGTGTTGTGTCTGGGGGGTGATGGTCTAGTGGTATTATCGGTGAACTGATAATCCAGAGACCGAGCTAATGTTCTGGGGACCTGGGTTGGAATCCTGCCTTGGCAGATGGTGGAATTTGAATTCAGTGAAAATCTAGAATTAAGAGTCTAAATGATGACCATGAATTGATTGTCAGGATAAACCCATCTGGTTCACTAACGTCCTTGAGGGAAGGAAATCTGCCATCCTCACCTGGTCTGGCTTAACATGGGACTCCAGATTCATAGCAATGTGGTTGACTCTTAACTGCACTCTAGGCAATTAGGGATGAGCAATATAAATGCTGGTCTAGCCAGTGACACCCTCAGTCCAGGAATAAATTAAAAAAAAACTTTATCTAGCCTCCCCCAGAACTTGAGTGCCCAACTAGAGATTTGGATGTTGTGCTGAGGAGGTGTTGCAGCCTTGGAGATGTCACTGTCTTCAGAAGAGGACTGGGGAGAAAATGGCTGGAAAGTGAGGGCGGCACATCGGCTCAGTGGTTAGCCCTGCTGCCTCATAGCACCAGGGTCCACATTCGATTCCACCCTCAGATGACTGTGTGGAATTTGCACGTAATTCCTGTGTTTGTATGGGTTTCTTTCAGGTGCTCTGGCTTCCTCCCACAGTCCAAAGATGTGCAGGCTAGGTGGATTGGCCAGGCTAAATTGCCTGTAGTATTCAGGGATGTGTAGATTAGGTGGGCTATAGGGGGATGGGTCTGGTTGGGACCTTCTGAGGGTTGGTGTAGACGTGTTGGGCCGAAGGGCCTGTTTCCACACTGTGGGGATTCTAAGTTTAACAGCAGCAGGGTTTTGATTCAGCTACAGTGAAGATTGGATGAAAGCCTATTTCTTTTCTCTTGGGCTTATAATCAGTTGTGCCTTCAGAGGGTTTTGATGTGGTCTCCTGGTGGAGGAAGATGGGATAATTGAGGGAACAGCAAATATCTCAGTGATTTCCATTGACTTATGGAGCCAAGCGAAGACAACAAACTTGCACAGTTCAAAGGTGCACTATGTTAGCCATTGCCCTCTCTAACCCTCCAGGCAAGATGGTTTACAACCACATGGCGACCCTGCTCCTGCTACAACCATAATCTAGAATACCCCCGACAACTCAGGACTCAATGCAAGAACTTGAAGTGATTACTGCAGGCCAGCCAAAGGCCTGCAAGAAAATATGCTGTAATAGAAATAAATAGCCATTGATTGCCATGACAGACAGAACAGTATTTCATGGACACTCTCTCAGGGAACAGGAAGAAGCATTGAAAGGCCTCAGATGTATCTTTTCATTGCCAAGTAATCGGACATCTAGGAATCACTTCTGAGAGGCTGGAAACTAAAGATCATCAGCTGTTTGGTAGCTGTATTCATGCCAAGCTTACAGAATTACAGAACTGTTGCAGTACAGGAGGCCATTCAGCCCATTTAGGCTTGCATCAGCTCTCCACGCAGAGTGTCATTCCCCTGCCTTCCCTCCCATATCCCTGCACCTTCTTCCTTTTCAGATAAAAATTGGTTCCCTTATAATGATTTAATTGAACATGCCTCCACCACACTCTGACAAAGCATATTCTAGATCCTAACCATTTTTTCATGTTAAAGATGTTTCCTTGTATCATGTTTGCTTCTTTTGCTAATTATTTCAACCTGTGTGCTCATTTGTTACTGCTCTTGCTAATAGGACCCCAAAAACAGGTATATCTTCACTAGAATACAAAGCTTTGGCCAGGTATTGGTGGAAGAAATTCTCTAAGACTGCAGAAACTCTGAAATGCAAGATTGGCAGGAGGAATATTCTTTAGTTTAAATTTTCAGGAATTGACATTTCAATAAATACTTTTATCTTGAGTCCAGATAACTTTGATTGCTTGGATGTTGTGGAAGGTACACTGGGGTCATTTCCATGCTACTAAGGCTGTTCCGAGGTCATCGCCATAGCACTGAGATTCTGTGGGGTTATCATTGTGGCATTGAGGCTATACTGGGGTCATCGTCATGGTACAGAGGCTGTGGTGGGGTCATTGCTATGGCACTGATGTTATGCTGGGGTCATCATCATAACACTGAGGGTATACTGGGTTCATTGCTATGGCACTGAGGTTATGATACAAGTAAACATTTTTAACACAAAAGAATGGTTAGGATCTGGGTTACGCTTTGTCAGAGTGTGGTGGAGGCATGTTCAATTAAATCATTATAAGGGAACCAGATTCTTATCTGAAAAGGAAGAAGGTGCAGGGATATGGGAGGCAAGGCAGGGAAATGACACTCAGTGTGGAGAGCTGGTGCAAGCCCAAATGGGCTGAATGGCCTCCTGTACATCAACAGTTCTGTGATCCTGTAATGAGCTTGAAGCAACACTGAGATGAACATCCTAGCACTGAGAGTGCACTTGGGTCACTGTCATGGAGCCACGGTATGCTGTTCTCAGCAGTTAGAATGATTCCCCTGCTTTAGATCTCTGGCTTGTCTGGATCGATTGGCATTGCACTGGTATGTTTGTCGCTGTCGATTTATTTCTTCCTCCCGCTGTCGATCCTCCTGTGCATCCTTGCTGGACCACCAGGAGTAGGATTTCTGTTCAGGAAACATTCAGGAACAAGCCACAGATCTCCTGCGAGCGCCACAGGTCCATGAAAAATTCAAACGTCAATTCTTAAAATGCTAATGGTTTTTTAATCACAACAGGACCTACGACTCTAGAGTGCAGGAACGTCATCCTTGGGCTTGAGGGAATGACAAACTAGAAGAAGCTAGGCTAGATAGAAGATACTTTAGAAACCTATTTGCTATGAGGGCAGCATGGTGGCTCAATGCTTAGCACTGCTGCCTCAAAGCACCAGAGAACTGGTTTTGATTCCAGCCTCAGGTGCGTGTCTGTGTGGAGTTTGCATATTCTCCCTGTGTCCGCGTAGGTTTCCCTGGGATTCTCCAGTTTCTTCCCACAGTCCAAAGATGCGCAGGTTAGGTGGATTGGCCATGCTAAATTGCCCATAGTGTCCAAGGATATGTACAGTAGGTGCATTAGCGATGGGAAATATGGGGTTATGACGATAGGGTAGGGCTCTGGGTGGGATGCTCTTCGGAGGGTTGGCTCAGATTTGATGGGCCAAATGGCCTCTTTCTGCACTGGAGGGATTCTATCTAGGACTGAACCCCTTCAAAGCCTTGGAGACAAAATGTTATCCAAGACTTTAGATGTGGAATCAAGAGTAGGGCATGTCTATGATTGTAGAATTGCAGTTAGGCACCCTAATGGTGGATAGAAAGACTTGAATGCATATAGCACCTTCCACAAACTCAGGACATCAACAAAACACATTACAGCCAAAAGGATCCTTTTGAAGCACAGTCATTGTTGTAACGTAAGGAACAGAGCAGCTAAATTGCACACTGCGAGTTTCCACAAACAATAGTGTGATAATGACCAGATAATCAGACCGTAAGATTAAATGTAGGCTAGGACACTGGGAAAAATGTTCTTTTTTTTAAATAACATAGGATCTTTTACATGCCCTGAAAGGTGTTTGGATTGTGTGTAATGTCACAAGCAGAATGCAACATCTTCAGATGACTCTCATGTATTTTTTTGAAGAGTGTAAAAAGTTGGTTTCATGGACCTACACTCCCAGCAGAAAGACACTCACAGAAATAATGGATTAGGGGTGAGGATACAACAATGTAACTTAGATCCTGTATAGAGAGCATATTGGATTTAGAACCAAGGACTTAAGATAGACCTCACCAACACAAGATGCAGTCCTTCTTGACCCAAACAGTTGCCAAAAATAACTGAAGTTGCTAGACTGAGATAATTGGAGGTACTGTTGCAATTTGATAGTGCTCATTCCCAACAACCCCTTGGAAATTAGTCCTGAGCTTTTGATGGCTTACTCAACGGCTTGAAAACAACGGTTCAAAAAAATCCCGTAAACCTTCCACATCTGACCTCAGCTAATCGTCAACACTGGTTGCAGTCCTCTTAAAGACCACGGGGATTTTGCTGTGCCAGAACTAGCCCCACATGACCAAACCCACCTCAAGAGTTTAGGGAAAGAGAGGATTGAGCTCTAATGGTTTTCCATACATTTGTGTTTTACAGGTCTAAAATCTTAACGGCAATGTAATCTCTAAACACTGGGTATCCAGAAAGGGTTTTGGTCTGTGTGACAATAGATTCTGGAACGGGCACTCGCTTTCTGTACCCCGAGAGTGTTGCTTGGTCATATCTGGACTATGTTGTACGGTTTTGCACAAGGATATAATTGCGTTCACAGAAGATTCTCTAGTTTAATTCCAGAGATGAAAGGTCTGTCTTGTGAGGAGAGAGTCCGCTGTTTAGGCCTATACTCACTAGAATTTAGAAGGATGAGAAGAGATCTCATTGAGGTACAACAGATGATAAACGAGGTTGGCAATGATGCAGAGCGGATATTTTACCTTGTGAGGCAATCTAAAATGAGAGGTCTTAGGTTTAGAATAAGGAGTGACAGATTTAAAACAGAGATGAGACCCTTCTCTCAAAGGGTCATGTATCAGTGAAATTCACTACCCAAGATTGTGGTGAATGCTGGGACATTGAGTAAATTTAAGGAGGAAATAGACTGATTTTAATTGTAATGGATTGAAGGGTTATGGAGAGTGGAGTTGAGATATGATCATATTAAGTGGTGCAGCAGGCTCAAGGGGCTGAATAGCCTAGTCCTAGTTCTCAGAGAATAATGACAGTACAGATACAGGCCATTCAGCCCATTGAGCCTACACCAATTTTCCAAAGAGCATCCCACCAGACCCACACCCTAACCCCATAACCCTGCATTTACCATGGCCAAACCACCTAGCCTGAACATCCCTGGGCGCTACAGGGCAATTTAGCATGGCTAATCCACCTAACTGTGGGAGGAAACCAGAGCACACAGAGGAAACCCATGCTGACACAGGGAGAACATGCAAACTCTATACAGACAGTCACCCTAGGCTGGAACCACAACCCAGGTCGCTGGCGCGATGAGGCAGCAGGGCTAACCACTGTGCCACTGTGTTCTTACACTCTGAATCTACTCCTACATTCAAAAGCACGGCACAGCACAAACTCCACACCAGATGGAGAGTTGATTTATAAAGAAAGCACTGCTTTCTGTGGCCAGTTTAAAACATTTGGTTGAGGACGTGCGAGTCTCAAATATTATAGCCAGCGACTGCAGAAGCTTTTGCTAACAATCAGCAGCTCTCCTGGAGGCATCTGTGGCTTTTGAAACTTCTGACATTTATTTCACTCCTCTACTCTCTGATGAACGAAACATTCAGAGATGTTTCAGAGACATGATAAGGCACTTTACAAATTCTCATCATTCATTCTTTCTGTAAAGCCATTTTACAAGTCTTAATTATTTGTGTTAATGAGGCCCAATTCCCTTTCTTTTCAAAATACAAGATGACGTTCAATCATTTGATTGCTCACATTGAGCACTTCAAGGTCGACAGCACTTCTCGCCCTATCTATTCCACAAGATATTTTCAATTGAAAAGCATTTCAGCATTCAGAAGGGCTTTTTTTTTAAATTGGCTGATAGAAGTCCTATTATTTTGCAAATTGAAAAAAATCAAATTAAGACCATTGATGAAATTAAACTTTGCAACTGCTGGGCTACTTACAGTGCTCAAAAAAAGCAGGATTCTTCATTTCTGACATTGAAGATGGTTTTACATTTGAAGTTATCCGACTTCACAAAAATCCATTGTATCTCAGTACTCAGGCCCATCAGTCTGAAACTGGCTATACACTGTTTCTCACTCTATCCAATATTATTTATAGTGCAGTAGATGTGCTTTAAGTCGCTTTGGGTCTCCTTAGGTGCATGTATGTAATGAGCTGCCAGAGGTGACGTTTGAGATTGGTACAATTCCAGCATTTAAAAGTCATCTGGATGGATATGTGAATAGGAGTTTAGAGGGATATGCTGGCAAATGGGACTACGTTAATTTAGGATATTTGGTCGGCGTGGATGAATTAGACCAAAAGGTCTGTTTCCATGCTATACATCTCTATGACTCTATGACTCTATCTGAGGAAGGATGATTGGTCTATGGAGGGAGCATAACCCAAGTTTATCAGGCTACTTAGCTCATGAATGATTGGATAGCTGGTTTGCAATACAGAGGCACCAACAATGTGGGTTCAATTCCAGCACTGGCCAATATCACCATCCTAACTTCACCTTACTCCTTCCTTGAGATATGGTGAGCCTCAGGTTGCACTTACCACCAGCGCATATGTCCTCTCTCTAATAAGAGACAAGACTATGGCAACTTGCCACTTTAATTCTCCTATTCCTATTCCAATGCCTCAATCCTTCCCACAATGTCTTTTAATGGGGCACTTTCCATTCATCTGAGCTCAATATTGAATTCAATGACATCAGTCCATAACCTCTGCACACATCTCTTTAAACAGCAGAAAGATCATGTTACTGCCTGTTACACTTCCACTTTTGCCTTGCACTTTCATGCCTTTTGTCATTTCATCATTCTTGCACTCCTTCATATTACAAACTTTTCCCTCAGTCGTTTCGTCCCCTTTCCCCACCTCGGTACTTATTTTAAAACTGTTTATATAGTATATCTTAAAATAGCAACCATCTGAAATGCACTAGGGGGTCTGTGCTTGTAATGTGTAGCTCTATTAATAAATGCTTCTCAAAGTGTGCAAAGTTATTATTGTCATCATCATTATTATATTACATGATGTCATTAAACTGCAGAGGGTTCACAAGAGATTTACCAGGATGTTGCTGGGAATGGAGGATTTTAGTTATGAGGAGAGGCTGGATAGGCTGGGACCTTTTTCACAGAAGTGTAGGAGGTTGAGAGGTGACCATATAGAGGTTTATAAAATCATGAGGGGCATAGATAAGGTAAATGGGAGGTGTCTTTTCCCTAGGGTGGGGGATTTCAAGAATAGGGGGCATGTTTTTAAGATGAGAAGAGAAACATTTAAAGAAGACATGAGGAGCAATTTTTTTACATAGAGAGTGGTTCATATGTGGAATGAACTTCTAGAGGAAGTAGTGAATATGGGTACAGTTATGACATTTAAGAGACATTTGGATAAATACATGAATAAGGAATGTTTAGAAGGGTGTGGGCCAAGCATAGGTAAGTGGCACTAGTTTAGTTTAGGATTATGGTCGGTGTGGACTTGTTGGAGTGAAGGGTATGAGTCAATGACTACGTGATTGGCTACAGTTCTGTTCTTTAGCTATGTTGTCAGTTTTCCAACATCTGCACTATTTCTCTTTTGTTCACATATTAGAAGGAATTGTTTAAGATGACTTTTTCCCCAATAATCTCTCTTACACTCACAGATGAATATTCACATTTCGGTACATTGCTTTACTCAAGTGATCAGCCTATGTCTCTCAGTCACATAGTCAAGGCTTTCAACTATTGGCCATCCAACAGTGCCATACACCATTAAAACTGATTCTCATATGGCCAACATCATTGTAGATCTTGAGGGAGAGTCTGTAAGCCAAAGGACAGGGTAGCGGGGAGCCCAGTACAGTAACAGTCCACATTACGCTAGTGGAGGCCAGCCCTCCTAACCACTTGGGCCCCACACAATCCATTTTCACTCTTGGCAGCAAATGTGGCAGCGGTACCCCCAAAATGTCAATGATATACATCACAGGACCCCCAACTGGCACAGTAGGTGTCTCCTGCTAGAACCCAAGCTAGCCCATCCAAGGGACACTTGTGACAGTAACTTGAGCCTCAGTGAACTATGACCAGGAACGAGGCAGGAAGACTGCCACCTCGGTTTTCTAGATGCCCATTTGTGACAGTGAAAACCTTCCCAATAAAGGACCCTTACCGAAGAAGAGCAACACCTAACTGAACGGCTTAATTCCTCTGTTCCAATGCCTAATACGACACCAATCATAGAATCATACAGTACACAAGAGGCCCTTTGAATTATCAAATTTGTACTTCCACAGTGATATTAAAGCCCAAAATGTTTAGCACCCAAGTAAATGACGCTACCACAAAAGCAAAAAAGCCGTGGGATGCCAGAGAAACAGAAAATGTGGAAAATACTCAAACAGCATTTGTGGAGAGAGAGCAGGAATGTTTCAAGTCAATGGCCTTTCATCAGAAACAACAGTGTTGAATGAATGAACGAGTTGAGGAAATTTTGGCAAGAATTTCATTGTTTCTCCTGGAAGCTTGGAAAGTAACAATAACTTACAGGAAATGTAGCAGGAGAAAAGAAAAGAAGCAGCAAACAGCATTTACAATGGCTCTGAACATGATTGGCGAATGCAGGTGCTGCTATCATTTTCCTGGCTTCACAGTTATTAATGAGATTTGACACACTATGAGCGTTCCATGTACCTTTCAGTGAAAGACAAATTAAATTGTTGTGCTGTGCAGCACCAGTACTTCTTAGTTGCCTGTGAATGATGCGGAGCCAGCAGGATTTTTTTACCCAGTAAGGTGCAAAATTATGGAAGTTGCAATAACTGTTAGGGTGGGAACCTGTGCATTACTCAGCTAAGAGCTCAGTTCTTTAGCTTGTGCCTTTGAAACGTAGCATCGCAAAATTGGGAAATCTCCCAACATTGGGATTTCATTCCTGAAAAGACACCCACACATGTCTTGGTGGGAATGACTCAAGCCTCCATGAATGGTGAGTAGGATTTCCTGTGCAGGAACAGGAGCAATCCAGTCTGGAAGGGAAGCACAACATGGGAGAGACAGAGTTCAGCAGCCATTGGAGTGAGACTGAGGGAGACTGGGCAGTGTCAGTGAAAGGACAGTGAGAGGCCAGATGAGATGCTAAGATCGTAAACAGTCCAACACAGAAACTGCTGGAAAAACTCTGCAGCTCTGGCGGCATGTGTGGAGAGAAATCAGAGTTAACGTTTCAGGTCCAGTTCAGTTTTGAAGAAGGATCACTGGACATTAACTCTACTTTCTCCGCACAGGTGCTGCCAGACCCTGCTAAGTTTTTCTCCTGCAATTTCTGATTTCCAGCATCTGCAGTTCGGTAGCTGGGAGACTGCAGCCACAGACTGCTGAGGAACAGTTTGTGGCAAGGACAGAAAATGCTGGTTTGACTTGACCCAGTCATTCACAGACAGAGAGGTCGCACCTCCTAACTTTCTCTGCGGCTGTATCGCTTTGTCTGGTGGACTACCTTCCATGTTTCCTTGTACTATTTACATTAAAGAAAGCATTTTCTTAAGATTGATTGGTAGACTGAAATATTTCGGTGAGGTTGCCGTTGTAGAGAAAGTGTTGGAAATATTAGTGATGACCACATTGTACATCTTTCACCAGTGCTCTGGGCGCAGGCTGTCGCTTGATCCAAGCGACATGCTTTATATTAGCTGCTGTCACCAATGACCCCTAATTCCACCGCCAGCCCCTCTTTTATCTGTTCCACACAGGCAGGCTGTGTCAGGTGAACTGATGGGTAGGCCCATCACAAAACCAGCGATCAGTGAATCAGTGAAACGTAAAATAGGATCACAGCAGAATAAAATGGGGTTTGCTGCGTTGCCTGGCTCTGATAATGAAGCGTTAAGTAACAAGGTCAAATGATCAATTGAGTTGGGCTCAGGATTGTGGAGAAAATGACACCAGAGTGATATATACTCACTTGTATTTATAGCAACTTCAGCAAAAAAAATGGAGCTGTGTGCATTTCTTGAAATTATAAATGCAATGTTAAATCACCAGCATGAGAGAATCTCTCAGGGAATTATTAGGCCCGCGAAGGAAAAGTACTAGAGGCAGTGACCATAGCTGATTGGCAGTAAATTCAACACATATAATGAGGTGTGGCAGTGATGGATAACTGATAACGGTGGGAAGTCTTCAAATAAGATGCAAATCCATTAACTTTCTGAAAGTGTAGAAATTGGGAGAACTGACGGCTGTGATTCATTGGCTGAGGTGTGTTCTGTTCTGCCATTTCGCATTTTGAAAAAAAAAATGCCCCATCGTCCGAAAGAAACAAACAGAAGCACGTCCTCTGAAACCGTGTCACCTTCAAGCTCCCTCACAATGTCTAGGTGCATGCGAGTGCTGCACAGTACTGGTCTTTGTAAATGTTTCTCTCGTTTTGCTTCCGTGTTGCAGAGAGGAAGAGTTCTACCAGGATGCGGGAGGTTGAACAATGGTCATCCAGCTATTTCACCAGGAAGCGAGCAGGAAGCAGCTTCCTGACTGTAAACAAGGCTGACTGAAATGGAGATAACACAGTATGGAGCTGGAGCATCACAGCAGGCCAGGCAGCAATAGAGGAGCAGGAAAGTTGACGTTTCCGGTCGGGACCCTTCTTCTGAAAATTTCTGAAGAAGGGTCCCGACCCAAAATGTCAACTTTCCTGCTCCTCTGATGCTGCCTGGCCTGCTGTGTCCCTCCAGCTCCATACTGTGTTAGCTCTGACTCCAGCATCTGCAGTTCTTGCTATCTCTGACTGAAATGGAGTAGGGCCATTGCAAGGGGCAGCATGTCTGAATGAAGCCATAAAAATAAAGGGTTAACAAAATCCTCAGTTTGGAGTCCACTGGGAAAGAAAAATGAAGGAATAAAGGGGAGAACTTGCATAACCTTTCAATTGCAACTTTCAGCCGTGGTATTTCTCTTCTGACCCACTTGAGGCTTTTATAGAATCCCTACAGTTTGGAAGCAGGACATTCGGCCCATCAAATCCATGCCGACCCTCTGAAGAGCAGCCCATCCAAATCCACCCTGCCTAGCCTATAACCCTGTGTTTCCCATGGCTAACCCACCTAGCCTGCACATCTGTGGACACTATGGGCAATTTAGCATGGCCAAACCACACGACCTCACATCTTTAGACTGTGGGAGGAAACCGGAGCACCCGGACGAAACCCACACAGACACGGGGAGAAAATGCAAACTCCACACTGACAGTCACCCAAGGGTGGGATCAAACCCAAGTCCATGGAGGTGTGAGGCAGCAATGCTAACCGCTGAACCACTGTGTTGTAACTGGTCTAGAAGAAAAATGTAACAGCAGTGGGAAAAAAAACGCACTGCAAATTCGCTTGGTGTTACTCGGTGGGGGCTACCACTATTCAGAAGTTTGCAAGAGCTGAAAAAAGCTTACAATGTTGGCTTGACAGAAGTGCTAATGACTTTAATAAGTCACAAAAGCAGCAACAGTGATAAATCATTGATTGGACATAGCACAGCACATACATTTAAGCAACCTAAAGAAAAATCAAAGAGGAGGTTATAAAACAATTTCCACACAGGGTACATAGAATTCACTTTCACAAAACAATTCTGAAGCAGGGAAATGAGATGTTTTTTCCTCTATTTTTCAAGCAACTTAGGCTCTGGGCAATTACAAGAAATGTTGATTTGTTGGTTGGATTTTTGAGGCCATGGCATTCTTTGAGTTTATCTATTTATCCTTCACGTTGGCTGCCTGTCAATGCAGACAGTATTCTGTAGATCTGGCCATCCCTCCCTTCGGCTGAACACCACGCATCATTGTAGCATCAGGTCAGGCCTTCCCAAAGAAGGAACCATGACCCCAAGTGGGGTCACGAGGTGAAATGTTGGAGCGATAGGTGCCATGGAGCTCTGAGTTAGAGTTAAACAAGCTGTACTCCCTCTCTAACAGGCTCCTATTGTCACCATTTCCATTCTCCTAGCCCCACTCTTCTGCCAAACCTCTCTTTGTCCCCCCAGCCCTCTCACTCCCTGAATCCCACTCTTCCCTAAACCCTTCTTTGCCCCCAACCTCACTCTCGCCCATCTCATTCATTCTTGCTTTCTTTCCCTCCCATCACCTCTCCCCCAACCCTCCTTCTCCCCCAATCTCAATCTCGCATCCCTAATCTATATCTCTCTCCCTCACCACCTCACTCTCCACCAGACACCTATTTTCCAAAACCTCTCTATCCCGACACTCTCCACAACTACCCTACTCTCCCCCGAACACATTTCCCCCTCAATCTCACTCTCACCCCCATCTCATTGTCTCTTGCTCTCTTCTCCCCACTACCCCATTCTCCTCCAAATCCTTCTCTCCCCCCAATCTCACTCTCACCCTCCACCGCTCCACTATCCCCAAAACCCCTCTTCCCTCCCCACTCTCATTCTTTCCCTCAACATCTCTCGCATTCTCTCTCCCCACCTACTCCATTCTCCCCTAAATGTAACTTCCCTCCCAAACCTCACTCTCTCTCCTCCTCCCTCCAATCTCACTCTAACCTCCTGCCACATCCCCCCCACCCCCGCACCACCACCACCACCCCCCCCACCATCACCACCCAACCACTCTACTCTCTTAATTCTCACTGCGGAGGTGAGAGGTGAGGAGGAGGAGCTGCGTTAATTTTCATGCCTTAATATGGGGTCACACTGTGAGAAAGAGTTTGGGAAGCAATGCTTTAGGCATTTAAACCAGGTTGCTCCATGCCATATCCTAAGGAGTGATCACTTCGCTCGACAGTTAGCAGCCACTGTCACAGGAAAATGGCTTTGTCTCCAATTCTGAAGCATTAATAGAAACAACCACTGAGCCACCACCAGGGGCAGGCTTGGATTCTATGTCCTGAATCTACAAGCCTCGAATAACTTTATCTGCATAGCTACGACACTTCCAAAGCTCCTACTTGCCTGTAAAGCACTTTGGGAGATGTGGAGGTCATTAAAAGTGCTACATAAATGTAAGTTTTTCTAACATTCTGAGAGAAATAGGGTACATTCATTACAAGGGGCAAAAAAAGCATCAAAGCCTTTTGTGTTTCTTGCTGATTGACGCTTTTTATGCAAGAGAGAAAATTAGGAAAATGTTGCATCCTTAACAGTGACTCAGCTGTTAGCACTGCTGCCTCACAGCGCCAGGGACCCACGTTTGATTCCACGCTCGGGTGACAATCTGTGTGGAGTTTGCACGTTCTCCCTGTGTCTGCATGGGTTTCCTCCAGGTGTTCTGGTTTCCTCCCACAGTCTAAAGATGTGCAGATTAGGTGGATTGGCCATGCTAAATTGCCCAAAGTGTTCAAGGATGTGTAAGTTAGGTGGATTAGCCATGGGAAATGCAGGGTTACAGGAATGGGTTAGGGGCGTAGGCCTGGGTGGGATACTCTTTGGAGGGTCAGTGTGGACTTGTTGGGCTGATTGGCCTGTTTACACACTGTACGGATTCTATGTACAAGTCAGCATTAATATACTTGGTAAAGAAATGTCTATTCCCATTCAATGTTTGCACTTTTCCAATGCAAAGTGCCTGTGCATTTGTGAAGCACTATTTGTAAAATGGCTGGAATGTTTCATCACAGCAATAGCTTTCAAAGCCAATTTTAGTCCCTCCAGCCGTTTTAAGAAATTCTGGATTTCACTTGGTGACAAATGAATGTGTAGCCTGTGGGTTAAACGTGGTCAGGAGTAACAGGGACAAACCAAAAGCTTCACCGAGGAAATTCTGGAGAGAGATGAAGTTGCTTTTGTCGAAGTTTGTCCCGAGCAGCTCCGTGACACAGGACTCTGTGCTCAACGGTCTGTTCCCCGGGACATACACCGAGACAAACATCGACTGTGCCTGGAGGACCATCAACTCGGTGAAAGATGCTCTTTGGCCTGCCTGAAACTTGTTGGTCTTCCAGAGCAAAGAGTTGACCCTGATTGAGTGTTGCAGACTGGCACATTCCAAGCTCCAGGACTACGTGTTGAGGGACACACTAAGGCTTAGGGCAAGCTGTCACCAAGGCACAGTAGGGAAAGACCACTGTCTGAAGTCTTTCTGCCTAAGTTCAATGGGGGTCCGTTCAGCTATTGGACCTTTCCAGTACCTCAAATATATGTAAATATAGTCTTGTACAAGTAAGTGATGCAATTGGTTTTTTTGTTGGATAGAGTTAAACTCCACTGCTTGTTTGTTTTCTTCATATGCTACTGTACAGAACTGAACTACTTTAACGGCTATGTATGTATATTTTTATGAATAAAGTATATTTTTGAAATAAAAGAAAGTTTCACCATACAGATTCATGAGATGGAATCCTCGCAATGGGTTGTCAAGTGTAATAGGCACAAAGGCCCAGCAATTGCAATGCATTAGTTGGAAAATGCAAAAATTATTGAAATTCTTCCAGTGACTTAATCATAAATGGCATGTGTTTCTTATTTATATGCAAGCATTGATGTCTTCTTTTTGTCTGCTCCTGTTGCAGTCAATATAGTCATAATTAAGAATGAAAAATTAGTGTCAAGGTGTATCTAACAAAGTTAAGCACTTGTCATGATACTCACACTGTTATGCCATGTGCAAATTGAAATGTAAACCAGTGCACAATAAGCAAAATTAGGAGCTGATCAATTAAGGAAAATATTAAAAGACTCTAAAATAAAGTTTTCCTTTGTCACTGTAATAATTGCTCCCTGTTTTATAAGATGAACATTTGATATGGTTATGTGACTTTTACTGACATAAAGCAGAGTGACCAGCTCTTCAAAGGTAAACTCACTGATTCCGAAGCCCTTGCAACTCCTCGGGACACAGGCGTTCTTTCTTGGTAGCATTTCAAATATTATTCCATCCCAGTTTACTGTACATGGGTTAAAAGCTTATTAAATCATTGCTCGCCATACCTTTCTTTTATGACTCATGGGATGTGGGCAACTTGCCCATCCTTAGTTGCCCCTTGAGATGATGGCGAGCTGCCTCCTTGAACTGCTGAAGTCATTTTGGTGTAGGCAGGAAGATGTGCAAAATCGGCTCTTTTTAATGGAATTGTAAATTCGCTCTTCAACTACATCAGATTTAAAATAGCGTGGGGAATAAGATTCAGTGGAAGTGTCTCCATTAAACTGCTAACACATGAAAAAGCTGTGGAAATCATTGTCTCGTGGGATTTTTAAAATCTTTCATAGGATTTGGATGTCACTGACTGGGCCAGCATTTATTGCATGTCCCTAGTTGCCATTGAGAAGGTGCTGGTGAGCTGCCTTCAGGAACCATTGCAGTCCATGTGCTGTGGGCTGACTCATAATGTCATTAGGGAGAGAATTCCATGTTTTTGACCCAATAATATGGAAGGATATATTTCCAATTCAGGATGCTGAGTAGCTTGAAAGGGAACTTGCAGGTGGTGGTATTCTCATGTATCTGTTGCCTTTGTTCTTCTAGATGGTAGAGTTCTTGGGTTTGGAAGGTGCTGTCTAAGGATCTTCGGTGAATTTCTGCAGTGCATTTTGTAGACAGACACATTGCTGCTACTGCATGTCGGTGGTGGAGGGAGTGGATGTTTGTGGATGGAGTGCCAATCAAACAGGCTGCTTTGTCCTGGATGGTGTCAAGCTTCTTGAGTGTTGTTGGAGCTGCACCCATCCAGACAAGCGGGGAGTATTCCATCACACTCCTGACTTCAACCTTGTAATTAGTGGACAGGTTTTGGGGAATCAGGAGGTGAGTTACTCGCTGCAGAATTCCTAGTCTCTGACCTGCTCTTGTACCCACAGTATTTATATGGCTGGTCCATTTCAGTTTATGGTCAATGGTAATTCCCAGAATGGTGCTAGTGGGGATTCAATGATGATAATGCCATTGAATGTCAAGGAGCGATGGTTAGATTCTGGCTTGTTGGAGATGGTCGTTGCTTGGTATTTGTGTGGTGCGAATGTTACTTTCCACTTGCCAGCCTGGATCTGGATATTGTCCAGGTCTTGCTGCATTTGGACATGGACTGCTTCAGTATTTGAAGGGGCACAAAGGGTGCTGAACATTGTGCAAGAACCAGCCTGAGAGGTAGCATGAATGATGGCCGCTGCTGCTGCCTTAAGTGGCATTCGTCTTGTGACGCTGAAACAAATTGCTTTCGCTCACTTTGAAAGAGGTTTCAGAGGTTGAAAATCCTCATACAACAATTTTAAAACAAAAGTATTTTGTTGTCAGAAAGCAAGATTCAAGACGACAGCGATACATTTCTATCGATTTGTTTTAATTTGATTAAAAACTGTAACCAGATTGTGTCACCCATACCTGATTGGTAATTCCTCTGCCACAATAAATTAAAAATGTCACTCTGACTCATTTTTAATAAACAAATTTCCGATTCACAGCACGTCAATCCCTTCTGTGTACTCATTAACAGAAAATGCATAAAACATCATACAGCAAATTGTACCACAAGTTACATCCAATTTTATTCCAAGCATTAAGTGGACAACTCAGGGCACATTTCAGATGAGGCATTGTAGTCTCCTAAATCAAATAGTGGTTGCATTGTTTAATATTTTATGATTACAAAATTCTTGCTACGGCATCAGTGAGATAAGATACTTTGTTCTTTGATATTTGTTATTCTTTGTTCTTGTTCTTCTTTGGGGTATTGGCTTCGGCATTGCTCTAATTATAGTGGGTCCAGCTATAATTATAATATCTCAGCTAAGTACATGTTTCTCCCATGTGAGGCTATGGAAAGAGTTTCATATGAACATCCAACTATGACAGGCACCACAATGCGACTGATCTGATCTCTCCTTTGTGTGCCCTGCTAGCAGGAGTTGCTGGTCAGCACTCTCTCGTATGGCCTTTGCCAATCTTGTGGTACAGAGGCCATTATAATCATGTCCAAAATCAAATCAGGGATCTTTAGGTCTGTATGGCTCAGACAGCCATCGCGTTAGCATGCAAAGGAAGTATTTTCACATATTCCACTCTCGACAATACAGATGGAATTTTTTCTACAGAGATAATTACCTTTGTGGAACTGCACACAGAATTACCAATGATAGAACTACATGAATGAATATTTACTTAAGCAGTGAGAGTACATTTTTTGCCCCGAATACATGTTTCTGCAGGAAAGCACTTTGTAGTCAGGCATATAAATGAATCCAAACTAAAACAGAAACTTACTACCAATACGTCAATGTTTGGAAAGACTTAAATAATAAGTATTTGCTTGAAAGGATGGCAATGCTGTGTTGTGGTTTAGCTGATGTAAACCATGTTCCCCTGTCTTATAAGGCAGCATTGCAATCAATTGAAGGCTGGTGGATATAGTGTTCAGCATTGTCGTGTGATTCAGAGAAAAACCTGTTAAGCCCAGTGATGGAAGCTTGGCTGATGGAAATGGAACTGGTAACACATGGCTGAAACTGCCAAATGTGAGGTTTCATGTCCATCAAATCCCTTTTTCAGATGAGGGCTTAATGCTGCTGCTTTATTGTGTCCTACATCTATTTTTGTTCTGTTTCATCTCCAGTCTCTGAAGCAAGAGCTCTCCTCTGATCTGATAGATTCTGATTAGTACCCAATGGCAGAGTCTGAATTTGATACTCTCTCAGACCACATACTGGGAGCCTGTGGCTCCAGCCTTTTCGAAGAGAGTCAAAAAAGCATTCACTTTGGTTTTCCAAATGAAGAAAGAGCTGAGATACTGCCTTTAATTAATAGGCATTCAAATGGAGTCCTGTAGGTGTGGGATCAACTCGTTCCTGAAGGGAAAGCGACGTTTACACCAAGAGAATAACAAAAGCTAATTTTTTTTTCTCCAAATGCTTGTTTCCAACACAATGTCTTTCTTGGAAGCACCTTTTGGAAAGTAACAGACCTGTGTTTCTTGATGGAAAGGGATAGTGGCGGGGACAGAGCGGACGGTGGGAATGACCATGACGCATGCTCCAGGTAGTGAGGCCCCATTCAGGGACGTACATTGGTCTGAGATAAAATCAGACTGGGCCAATCTCAAATTGGTCATGGCTAGAGAAAAACCCCCCAATCCCACTGTTTCTGGAGGAATGTTCGCAGGGAACTTGCTAACTGCAGATCCATAG
>NC_063338.1:7158752-7207754 GCF_021869965.1 Rhincodon typus
CTCCAGAAAGGAACCACACAATTGAGTGTGGGAGCAGTAAGTGAGTTCTGCAGCCCAGCTGCCCCACTTCAATGGGAAGTGCCCGCTCATCAACAAATGTCTTTTCAACCTCACTTGTCCCATTGGTTAAAATGGCATGAAATTGGGCACTTCACTTTTAATTTTCTCTTTAAGCTTGTAACGGGATGGCATAATTGTCAAGGAGGCAGTAAAGCAGCCCTGGCTTTGCATGTCTATTTATTGAAGCAAGCTGAACGTGAAGCTAAAGTGATGGCACTTTCCATGCTGTGATCTGATTTCATTAGAGAAACTGCTAGGGAGAATGCCGTGAAAACAATATTTAGACAGCAAAAGACAGCAACCTGCACACATCAATGTGTCAGCTCTGATAACCCACATTGACAAACAGCCCTCCTCTGAGCACCTAGCCCCACTCTGTTCTTACCATCATTACCGAGTGGCATACTGCTTTGCTTTATCCCACTCGTACAATGTGGTTCCTCAATGCCATGCTTCCTCAGGTAATCCATGTACTCCTGCTCCCACTCATTCATCACTTTCAGTCAAATATTCCGATACCTCATCTTCTTTAGCAAACACGTTGTGGCTAAATAAATCACTTTTCTCCAATTTGCACTTGGCTGCATGGTACTTCTGTTTGAGGCAAATAAACCTAGCAGCATTCACACAACCATTTTGAAGTTTTCTACCTCCTTTTATTCTCTTGGGATAGTTCATAGAAACCCTACGGTGTGGAAAAAGGCCACTCAGCCAATCAAATCCACACTGACCCACTGAAAAGCAGCCCATCCAGACCCACCCCATCGTTGTAACCCTGTGCTGCCAATGGCTAGCCCACTTAGCCTGCACATTCCTGGACACCATGGGAAATTTAAGCATGACTAATCCATCTAACTTGCGCATCTTTGGACTGTGGGAGGAAACCAGTGCACCTGGAGGAAACCCATGGAGACACGGCCGGAAATGTGCAAACTCCCGAGGCTGGAATCGAAACTGGGTCACTGGCGCTGTGAGGTAGCAGTGCTAATCACTGAGCTGCCGTGCTGCCCAATTTGCCCCCAGTGTTCATGGACCTCTGTCAACCAACATTAATGGTGTGGGCCAGACAAGTCATTGGCTGTGAAGTGCTTCAGGAACATCTTCAGGTTGCCAAATGGCCTTTTGAAATGGGAGTCTCTTTTTGTTAACAAAAAAATTGAAGTTCCCGGTTGGTATTTCTGAGTTGCAGAGCTCCAGATTCAGATTTCTCTTTAGGCTTGTGCCTATTCAGCGCAGGACTAGGGAATGCTGCACTGTTGGAGGTAAAGTCCTCTCTCAAATGAGACATTAAACAGACGCTATGCCTGCGCCCTTAGCAAGACTCCACAATGCCAGCTGAAAGAGTTGCAAGGGATCTCTCACCATGGCTGCTCTCCCACACATTTACCTCCCCCAACCAATTTTTCTCCAACCATTCATTTAATTCCCATCACCGTGTTGTGTTGGGAGCTCGCTGTGAGAAATTTGCCTGCTGTACGGCAACACTGGAAAAAGCACTTCATTGGCTTTGGTGTTCTGAAGAAGGACCCAAAACGTTGAGTCTTGCTTTCTCTCCATGGATGCTGCCAGGCCTGTTGAGTTTTTCCAACGATACCCGTTTTTTTGTTAGTGCTTTGGTGTGCTCTGTGGGTGTTGTGTCAGGTGCTATGCAAATGTAAGTTCCTTCTCTTTTTTACAAATTGTTTAGCTCAAACAAGTAACCTACTAACCACCAACTTGATTAGAAAATAGGTTAAATTAAAAAAAGACCTTCCCCCTCCCAGCTCTGCATTGCCCTTAATGAGCTTTGCTTTTATTTACTATTTAACCTATTTTTCTAATCAGCCTGTTCAGAGATGTTATGATATCTCCTCTGGAGCAGGTGGGACTTGAACTTGGGCCTCCTGGTCCAGGGTGGGGACACTACCTTCACACCACAAGAGAGTCCCTTAATGGGCTTTGCACATAAACTAATGAATTGGAAAACACGAGTGATTTACTGGTTGACGGTTGATAGCTGAAAAAAAAGACCACGGGTGTTGGGAGAAAACAAACATTCAGTTTTATGTAAGCGCACTTCTGCATGTAAGAAAATAGAAAGGAAACAAATGTTTCAATAATGGCCCATAGGGAAGGAAATCTGCCATTTTCTTTCCTGATCTGGCTTTCATGTGACTCCAAACCTAGAGTGATGTAGTTAACTCTAATGACCCTCTAAGCATAGAAACATAGAAAGTAGGTGCAGGAGCAGGCTTTTCGGCCCTTCGAGCCTGCAGCATCATTCAATATGATCACGGCTGATCATGCAATTTCAGCATCTCATTTCCATTTTCTCTCCATACCTCTTGATCCCTTTAGCCACAATAGCCACGTCCAGCTCCCTCTTGGATATATCTAACGAACTGGCCCCAACAGCTTCCTGTGGGGAGAATTCTATAGGTTCACAACTCTCTGAGTGAAGAAAGTCCTCCTCGTCTCAGTCCTGAATGGCTTACCCTTTATTCTTCGACTGTGACCCCTAGTGCTGGACTTCTCCAACATCGGGAACATTCTTATTGCATCTAGCCTGTCCAGTCCCATCAGGATTTTATATGTTTCCATGAGGATTCCACCCCCCACCCCTCATTTTTCTAAATTCCAGTGAGTCCAAGCCCAGTCAATCCAGTCTTGCTTCATATGTCAGTCCTGCCATCCTGGCTATCAGTCTGGTCACTCTGTTCAAAGGCGAGTAAAGATGAGCTTCAAATGCTCAGTGAAGCTTACAAACTATTCAATAAAAAATAAATCTACCGTATTTGAAAAAGAGGGATTAAAAAAGACACAAAGCAGCTGACTTTCAGAACCAGAAGCTGTGAAGTGGCTCTTGTGAGTCACCTGGAACGGAGAACTTTCTCAGGAGGATACCAGCACAGAATTGGATGTGAGTCGCTCAGCTCCCAGGCAATAGTCAGCTTGGTCCTGTTAATGGCCAGCGCAGTGCCGGAAAATCACCCCCAAAACTCATCATTTGATTTTGTTTGTTTATTGCCACGTGCATCCTGCTACAAAACACAGTGAAAAGGGTTGCATGGCGTCGCCACTGTCTGGCGCCATCTTAAAACACTGAAAAATAAACCTAAGCGTAGGATATCAGGGCAGAAAAATGAAGGAAATAAAGTAAGTGTCCGACTTTGCAGTCCTTCTTGTTAAATGCTACAACACAATTGGCGATGGGCGTGATGGCCAAGCCGCTGCTGCTGGATTGAGAGCTGCCACTGTGTGGCGCCATCTTGCCTCCACCGACACCCTCGCCGCTATGAGTCCTCCTCACTGGATTTTGCCAATGCAGGCACCACTGGGTACTGCACTGACCCCAAACTCGACTCCGCTGCTGCCATGAGTCCGCTGCGTGCCTGCCTTGCCGCTGCCCATGTTCTGGGCCCAGGCTCCACCTCCGCCTCAGCAGCCATGAGTTGGCACGAGGACCACCTCGACAATGCAGAAGCCGCCAGGAACCCAAACCTGCCTCCGATGCCTTCATCACAAGTCTGCGCTGTTGTCGTTGTTGGGGGGGGGGGGGGGGGGAGGGGGTCACATCCACAACTTTTCCACCCCTCCTCAAGCACAGGGGGCCAGGTCAAACAGAAACAGCAAAAGGGGATAAAACGCGAATTCAGATTCTGCTGGCTATGAAGGAACAAGAATGAATGGCATTCTCAGTATGCTGCGCGGATGGGTTAGAGTAATAGATAGGCAGCTGGATAAACCTGCTGGTCTCGCCCCCTCAGTGCAAATGGCCCACAATCAATTCACTGGGACACCACATTCCTGATTACCTCATTCATTCTTACTGTGCAGACAATAACTGACGAACTCAGGCACCACTGAGACTCAAGCCTACAACCATCTGCTCAGAAAGCCCGTGCCTGTAACAGATAGGCAGCCAGACACCCGTAACACACACAGCACATTAATAGCAAACCCATCAATCCACAGGCATCCCTTTTCTGCACTGTAGCAGCTTCTGCACTGATATATAAGGCGCATGGAGATTCTGAACAGCTCCATTTCAAGGCAAGGCAGAAACAGAGGCAGCCACACTAACACATGGCCGCTTTTAAACTGCACCTCTTCTATTCTGGCTGGTGTATATGTTATGGCAAGGCTCTGAAGATTTGTAAGTCATGGCGCAGCAAATCTAGGTTCGGGTCAGGTCCAAAGTGATCATTCAACAAATCGTAGGATTGATCCATTTGTCTGCACTGAAACACAAAACCAGGAGGGCTGCAGTGAAAATCCATTCTAATTAACACTCTAATCGCAACTGAGATTGCATTGCCTACCATCTGTGCTCCTGTGCACAGTCAAAGACTGACTCACCGAACATGATTCCATCACTCAGCACTTTCAGTGGGTAAGAGGGAGACATTACATTCTCTGACGGCTTTGTCTCCCACATGGTACACCACTTTTAATAATTCCTGCAGGGCTCTAGATTAATGTTTATTGTATTTTACTAAACCGATTGTTCCCCTGCAGTAGGATTACCCACATCCACTTGTAAAATAATGGGATCATGGTAGATTTGCTTATAGAAACAGAAAGACAACTTTCCAGCCACCTACACTTCAAAATACGTTGCTTGCTTCAAAAACATTTTTCAGGTTTCTGAAGGAAACGTTTAATGCCCCTTTATTGTTCATTGGCTAGCCTGCCTAGTTTCCCTTTCAGGGTGAAGCAGCCTCTCTGGTCACTCCTCACAGAATAACACTCCAAATGTGATGGTGTATTCACTAGAAAGAATATTGTGTTCCTCACTCTCTCCTGAGTTGGCATCCATTATGGAGGCAATGGCCGAGCGGTATTATCGTTAGTCTGTTGATCCAGAGTCGACAAACAGGAGGCTGGAAGAAAACAGCAAGCTAGGCAGCATCTGGAGGAAAGGAGGAGTCAAGATTTCTGGTATTACCCTTCTTCAGGACTGTCAATCCAGAGACTCAGGTAATGCTCTGGGGGCCTGGGTTGGAATCCTGCCTTGTCAGGTGGTGGAATTTGAATTCAATAATAATAAAAGAAGAATTAAGAGTCTAATGGTGGCCATGAAACCATTGTTGGGGGAAAGCCCATCTGATTCACGCATGCCTTTTAGGGAAGAAAATCTGCAATCCAGACCTGGTCTGGCCTACGTGTGACTCCAGACCCACAGCAATGTAGTTGACTCTTAGCAATTAAGGATGGGCAATAAACGTTGGCCTCACCAGTGATGTCCACATTCTGTGAATGCATAAAAAAAAGGGTCTGGCAGTGTAGGTTATTTGTCATGATAATACGTTAATTCAGGGATAACTGGGTGAGCACTGGATGTATCTATAAAGAGAACAAGTGATCAGTCTAGTTGGAATTTGGTACAGATTGTCTAGTGGTGGAAGTTTACAATATCTTTTCATTGCAAAGGCAAGTGACATACACTGGAGGGGTCATGACCATTGTGTGATATGTATCTTCAGCAGTGAATTTTACAGGCAGAAATATTTTGTCTTCTAATTTAATACCAAGTAAGAATCCTAATGGTGAAGTTGATCAAGATATTTCTTTAGTAAAACAAAGAGCTGTGGATGTGGAAAATCTGAAACAAAAACAGACACCGCTGGCAAAACTCTATTTTATCTCCACAGATTCTGCCAGATCTGCTGAGGTAAAGTTTTGAGTCAAGTGACCCATTTTTCAGAACTGGATTCTGAACTATTCTGACGAAGGGTCAGTGGACTTGACGCATTACCTCTGTTTTCCCTCTTCAGAGATGCTGCCAAATCTGCTGAGTTTCTTCAGCAATTTTTGAACTTATTTCTTTATTTTTGCAGGTGATGAACAGCTGATTGACAGCAACTGTAAATGGTACACAGGGAATGGATTTACTCAGGTTGTCCAGTGTTTTAATTTAGCTCATTTACTGTACAAAGCGATGTTGTAAATAAGAGCCATTGATCCTCACTATTGTGTTAGAGGACTTAATAACGTCGACTTATTCTCAAACTATGTTAGTTCATTTTGAACACCAGATGAAGAATTCCAACATCCAGATTATACACTCAACCAATTTGTCTTCAAACTGCAGTGTCTCTGAGTGAAAACTCCGAGGTCCTACATTCTCCTCATGTTACCAAAGACATTCCAACTCCACTGCACACCAAAAGAATCCATACGAACTGATCTTGACTTGGATTTAACTTTGGCAAAACAAACTCAAACGTGTGTTGACCCAGAAAATGAAATTGTTTGTTTTAGACTCTTTTTTAACTTATTTGTATGCATCCTTATCCTTCAATTGATTTGCATTAAATATAACATAACATGATGAGATAATTGTTTATTTTTCCCCACTTCTCTCCTTGCACAACTTTGTCAAGTTACCACTCTTCATGTACAGACCCAAATAGCAAATGCTATTAGATCATTCATTCATCAAGTGAACATGTACTGTTTTTGCTAGATATGCACAAACCTTTGTGGATACTTGGATAACAATCGGGAAGGGGGAAAGCTGATTTCATTTTTCACTCCAGGTCATAAAAGCTGAAGTTATCATCCCGACAGTTAGGCCAGCTGACTGACGCTTGCAATATATAAGCTTAAACGCTACTTGTCTACATTGGTCAGACAGGCTTTAACCTGAAGTTGGAAGAGCTGTATAATATGGCATTTGATTGTGACTGATTCTTTCTAAGGTAGGATCTGTGCCTACCATTGCCTTATCAGGAAACACTGGATTTCATTCATAACTATGAATGGGAGAAGAGAAATGATGGTATTTTTCTTTAAACTATTGTACCTTCAAATACCTCATACTGCTTATTTTTTCCTTAAGATGAAAGAACGGCAATATTTTGTTTTTATTGTTTTGCTCCCTTTATTCTCTTGGTAGAATGGCTATCACTCAGTATGGTATTGTCAGGACAACATTGAGAAGATACAGAAACAGAGATATCCTGATTTATTTATAGCTTGGAGAGGACTCTCGGTGCATGGTGGAGACAGTAAATTAATACGCTGTGGTTAGTCTTCACTCTTGAAGATGATACACAGCTAGAAGGATTAAATTATATTGATAATCATTAAAATTTAATGTCGCGGATTTCATGATCTCAAGATATCCCAAAGATCTTTGCGACCAGTGAAGGATTTTTAGCGTGTATTTACTGTTGCAATGTAGGAACTTTGACAGCCAATATTTGCACAGCAAGACAGAACAAACAGCAATGTGATAATGACCAGATAATTTGTTTTACTAATGTTCTGTGGGTCTGTCTCTTGACAAGTGACTGTACAAAGGTGAAATGAAAGTATTGTTTTGTATAGGCTATCAAGATATTCCTTTTAAATGGATGCACTAGCTTTAGTTGATAAACAATGCTAGTATTTTCTGTTAATATTTTTCAAAAAAAAAGCATTTTAACAATTATTGGTCAGAATATCCTTTCTTCTTTGCTTCTAACTACAAAGTCAGCAAAGTCATACATGGGCCTGACACTTAACTGCCCAAGCATTAATCTGCACGAGATTCATTTACATTCATTTTGTAATTGCCGCCGATGTGATACTATCTCATCCCACTGCAGCATTAACTTTAACAGTCCAGAAAACCGGCTGAACGTTGTGAAACTGAGGGACTCTGATCTGAAGACCTATACACCTGGCTGCTTATTGTGTAAGTACCCACCCACTAACATCACTTAACGTCACTCCCCCAGTCCCCAAGTCTCAGCTGTTTCTCTTGCCAAAGGTTAAAGGAGGCCAGGATACATAAAAGCACAATTTCATGGTTGACGTCAAACATGAGTGAGGGACACAATTTTTTCTCTCAAAAAGAGGCACATAGCCACATAACAAGATTAGAATGACTCTTTCTTCTTCTGAAAATTAGTTAGGTATGTAACTTATGTGCAAGTATCTAGGCTATTAGCCATTAGTCCTTTTGTTACTGAACTGATAACTCAATGTGTTCAATACTCCATTGTTCCAACTATAGTCTGTGTTAATTTCAGGATCAAGCAGAAGGTGTAATGGGAAAAGAAAGATTTGGCTAAATGAAGCATTAAGAGCGACAGAATCAATGTTGAAGCAGTATGTTGGATATACTGCTTTACAACCGTAATTGTTCCCTATAGGCTTGTCCGTGAAGTTTAGCTGCGCAGAAATGCTCTGTTTTTAAACACGTGCACCCTCTAGGCAGGTGCTAAAAATACCCAGGCTTACTTTCCAAACTCAGAAAGTCAGCATCCATGCAAAGCCACAACCAAGAGTGCTGTAGTCACCAAACCTCCTAACAAAGGGATTGCTGAGGCTTTCTCCATCTTAGAACATGCATCAAGGTCATGACAATATGCTCACTTCCTTGCTCCCACCCCCAGTATGTTTGGAAATTCTGTCACTTATTTATTAGATGACACAGGTCATAAGGCACCTGATGACTTTGTAAATGAGGCTGCCATTGTGGTGGAACAGACAGTATAATGACACAATGTTTAGTGTTCCCTAAAGCAAGAGACAGATGAAGAGAAACGTGAACCAGCAACCTTAGCATAATTAAGACAAGCCTCAATGCTTGCTTCAGCGCCATTACATTAATCTCATATCAGTGGCACATGGGTAAAATTTATGGGATATGCAAAAGGGCTTCTCTGACTGACCTTGATAAGACAGTAACATTCATCACAGGAAGGAGCTTGTTGAGATTTTGGAGATGACTTGGAGAGAGAAGCTGTGACCGCCATATTTGCCGGTTTGTTTACAAAGAGAACTGAGGACAGAGCAAATGGTATTCTCAATACTATTACTGAGTGAACAATATTGGTTTGTATCAATCTGCACTGATCAGTGAACAGGCAGAAGCAAAGACCAAGATGAAGCATTAATATAATTCAATCAGTGTAGCTTATCAAAGAAAATTGGATGCAGTCGGACTCAATTTGGAAAGAAACAGCCTCTGGATTCCAAACAGAAAATTAAAGGATCGCTCTCGAAAAGAAAAAGCCTGCAATTTTGTTTTACATACAGCAACAAAGGGAGCAATGTGCCAAAATACCCAGCACAGTAAAGGTGGAGGGCACAGCCCACCAGATTCTGCAGGATAGCTCCATGGCCCGATCCAGTTGAGTAGGTGCTGTAGCAATAAAGAGAATACTCTCACCTTGAGATTATGCTACGCATTTCCAGTACGTTCGATACACATGGCAGCAATCCTGACTGTTGAGTGCAAGCAGGAGTCATTACAAACGCTCTGCAAGCACAAGCTACCCCAATGTATATGTGCCCTTTGGAGACGGAATGGGATTAGTCAGTAAAAGTATGGACATGATATCCTGATGGATGTATGCTAAAGATTACCTTCCTTTGGCGGAAGCAAAATTTTTTTTCAGGTTAAGACAGGACACCAGGACAATTGAGGAGAATTTCCTGTGCAGAGGAGAGAAGAAATTTCTTGACCTAGGGAATGGTGAGCCTGTGGAATTCTCTGCCACAGAAAGCAGTTCAGCCCGAAACACTTTCAAGAAGGAACTAGATATAATTCCACGGGCTAAAGGAGCCAAAGGGTATGGGGGATAAGCAGGAACAGGATACTGAGTTGGATGATTGGATCGAATGGCAGAGCTGGTGTGAAGGGCTGAATGGCCTACTCCTGTTTCAATGATTGTAAATTGCTAGCCTGCCTTGAGCTAACCTGAATTCTGGAATTAATCTCATTGTTTTTAGGCCTAATTGATTGAAAGAAGCAAATAGGGTCACCAGGGAATGGGGATCCACCCAAGGCACTGTGACATCCTATCCTGGGGAACAATCATAGAAGCACTTCTGAAAATTTTTTCCCCAGGTTTCTTCAGACTCATTTATTGGTTACAAAGGTTCATCAGTGATGGGGGGAGGTTGAAAAGTCATGCCGAGGCCAATTGGCTAGCAAAGAGTTTGGTCAATTTCCGAATGGCCTTGGAGGATGGCCTAATGGTTGGAGTGTGGGGTGGTGTGAGGCAAGGCCTCCCGGAATATGTCCGCCCAAAATGGGTGGCAGGGCCTGCGACACCTGCTGGGCACAGCAAGGGCTGTATGGTCCTCACCAAGCCACCAGTCCACCCAGTGTTCAGGGTCAAGGTGCACTTAGGCAAGGCTGGGGCTGCGTATGGGGCTCAACATGATCAGGAGGCGAGCATTTGAAGTTGCGGGACGGAGCTGGGGAAAGATGGCAAGCAAAGTTAAAAGCTGGCTGTAGCTCCACGGGTCTGCCTGTGGAACAAACAGCTTTTGCTATAAACCAGCTACCTGAGAAAGAAGATCAGTGTGAGCTGGACCCACAATCAATCTCAGTTATTTCTGCTTCAAATAAGGCATGTCTTCTGAATAACAACCACTTAATATCACACCGCTTGCGTAGTCAGATCTTACCTTGGATTTAATCAACCCACCAAGCTCATCAGCATAACTCAGGATTTGAATCATTTCAGTCCTTTATGGGACAAACTTAACAAACTCTTGTTCCCTGCAACTGGAGTACTCCTTGTAAGCTATTCACCCACATTTAATTCTCTCTCGGTAACAAATAAGTGACTGATGCAAATACCTGTGCTGTGCTTTAGGGAACCTCTAATTATGGCCTCAGTTCACTCATTTGATAACCAATATCTGCTGAATGTACAAGAAGCTGTGTTTGAAAGAAATAGCCTCCCAAAATTGCTTCAAGTTGTCAATTTTACTGTGAAACCAGTTGTCTCCTTTTTATATTCCTCTGGGATTTTTTTTCGCTTGCTGCATTTTCTTTTTGCTCTTGTAAGAGGCAGTGTAAGAAACAAGTGTATGTTACAGGGAGAGTGACATAAGTGCGTTGAACAGTGAATGAGGAATAAAAAAAAAGTGGGTTATAAGAAACAATCCAGATAAAAGTGAACAACCTACTCCTCTGTGTTGCATGAACCTCTGCAGAATATACACCAAACTGATACCGCACACTTGTATAAATTTTTGTTTGACAAACAAACACTTTTCCACTTTAAGTAAAATAGTCACAGCTTGAACACTCTTCCTGAATTCCGTAAACAGACAATACATTTCACAGAGCACATTGAAATATCATTTTTATTTCCATGAGTGAGGCAGACATAACTCACAAGTGAGAATGTTGCTGTGGGGGTTATAGTGTGACTCAATAGACGAAGCAAACATCAAATTCCATTTCTTTCCATCACTCACTTTGTCACTGAATGTCAGTTTTATTCACTTTTGTTTATTTTTTATGAAGACTATTTATTCAAAGAACTTGCTTCAGTACTCTCTACAATGATCTGATTTTACTGTCGCCCCTTTCTTCTGAGAGCTCGCTGCCATCTGGAACTGCTTTCAAAGCACAACTTGACAAGAAAGACTTGCATTCAGATAGCATCGTGCGCACCCTCAGCATGTCCCAAGTGCTTCACAGTCAGCGTAGTACCCGTTAATGTGTAATCACTGTTGCCACGTATGAAATACGGCAGCCAATTTAGACACAGCAAATTCCCACAAACAACAATATGGTAATGACCCAATAATTTGTTTTGAAATATTGGTCAAAGGATAAACCTTTGGCATGACACCAAGGTGAGCGCTCCTACTCTTCTTCAAGGTGATGTAGGATTTACGACACACTTGAGAGGGCAAAAGAAGTCTTGGTTTCATATCTTATCCATGAAACGGTGCCTCTGACATACCCAGTGCTTCCTCATTACTGCACTGGGATTGCTCAGCCTGGATGATAGGTTCGCGTCGCTGGAATGAGCCTGGAACCACAAAATTCCAAACGAACACCATTGACAAGTTCGCTGATGACACCATCGCAGTGGGACGGATATCTAACAATGACGAGTCAAAATGCAGAAGGAAGACAGAGGGCTTGGTGACATGGTGCAATAAAAACAATCTGTCTCTCAATGTCGGCAAAACTAAGGAACTGATCATCGACTTCAGAAAGAAAGGAGGAGAACACACCCCCATCTACGTCAACGGAACTGAGGTAGCGAGAGCGAAGAGCTTCAAGTTCTTCGGAGCGTCGATAACCGACGACCTGTCCTGGACCTCCCACATAGATGTGACAGCCAAAAAGGCACAACAACGCCTATTCTTCCTCAGTTGGCTCAGGAAATTTTGCATGTTCCTCACCAACTTCTGCAGATGCACCATTGAAAGCATACTGTCCGGGTGTATAATGGCCTGGTGTGGCAACTGCTCTTCTCAGGATAGTAAGAAACTATAGAAGGTGGTGTGCACAGCCCAGACCATCACGGAAGCCAACCTACCATCCACGGGCTCTAGTTACACAGCTCACTGCTGCGGAAAGACTGCAAACATCATCAAAGACCCATCACACCCTGGTAATGACCTCCTACAACCTCTTCCGTATGGCCCATTGAGTTGGCACAAACCCTCTGAAAAGCATCACACTCAGGCCCATCCCCCTACTCTATCCCCATAACCCCACATTAACCATGGGTAATCCACCTAGCCAACATATCCCTGGACACTACAAGGCAATTTAGCATGGCCCATCCACCTAACCTGCATATCTTTGGACTTTGGAAACCCATGTGCACAAGGGGAAAATGTGCAAACTCTACCCAGACAGTCAACCAAGGCTGGAATTGAACTCAGGTCCCTGGTGCTATGAGGCTGCAGTGCTAACCACAACGCTACTGTACCAACCAGAAAGGGTAACGAAAATGCTTGGAAACAACTTGGTGGGAAATGGAAGAGTGAAGAGGTTGTGAGAAGATTATGGAACTGAGAAAAATGTGAGACCTAAAGACCACAGTCAGAAGGATAGACACTGATTGATGGAAACAAAGTCAAGATTGGTCAGTTAGTACATGGGCGATATGCAGCTAGAATTTTGTTGCAAGATGTTTAACTGGAGCAAGGCTTTGGATGGGGTGGTGTCTACATGAGTGCATTGGAGCATGCATCTTTGGAGTGATGGAGTGTATGCGAGCACAGAGGTGAGATTTTCCATTTTATTTCCTGAATGTCTCTGTTTATACATCAACATGGTTGCCGATGATGCCGTCCCATCTGTACATCAGTTCTCAATGATTTCTTGTGCTTGTGTATGGTGCACTGTTTGAACAGTGGTAGCTTAGTCAGTAAAAATGAAACCCATGAGAAAAAGTACAAACTATTTCAACAACTATAGAATAAGAAAATCCAAGGAGCATGACTGGAGCATATGGAATTTGACACAGTGACATGCTTAAGAGATTTTTGGGCAGGGGATCAGAAGCTTAGCTAAAGTGGTAGACTATAAGCAGAGTTCTTTTTAAAAAAAAAACAGGTGAAGAGGTACAGATGCAATAAGGTTTATGGAGGCAATTGCAGAGTCTAGGAATACTGCTGAAGACATGAACACCAAAGGTGGAGCAATTAAACCTGGGGTCACTGCAGAATGGGAGAAGTACAGTGATCCCAAAAGGGCTGTAGGGGCAGAGGAGGTCAACAAGATAGGAAGAGGCAGGCTGTTTTAAAATAATGATGCTGCCAAACACTGTAGGTGCAACCTAGAAGTCAAGGTAGATTAGCGAGTATAGGCCTGATGGGTCAACAGCCACGTCTGGAGGGAACAACACATTTTATGAGGGTTTATGCTGCAGATGGTCTGAGGCACAGGCAGAAAATAGTGATGTCATGTTTCAGACAGCAATGTTTCCTTGCTGGTATTTCCTGTCTGCACCAAATACTGGAGATCACCTACACTTTTCATGGGTGCCTAGCCTCTCAACTGGTCCCACTAGAACAATCTACATTGGAGTATCCAGCTCTTTGGCACTGCTGTACTGACATTAGTGCCAGTTGGGTAGACATACAAGCCTGAAGCAGATTTAGCAAGGAAAGAAGAGATGGTGCAATGACACCGTCACAGCATGTAATCTATATGATTGACATAGAGTCCTTGTAGACCATGTAAACAGATTGGGAGCATCTTTCTTCATCAGCACTGGATCGTCAACTCATCAAAGCGGGTGTCACAATGATGAGCAGTGTGGATTTCAGCAATGCACGCAAAGACTCATGCTGTAGCCTTCAGCTGTTTGCCCAGAAAACCCTGCCAATCACCAGCTTGAGGAGCTGCACTGAACCAACCTGAGAGGCAACATGGTGGGTCAGTGACTTCTGCTGTTCAAGAACCTTCAGCACAGGGAGCGATGGGAATGCATGGCCTTTGCAGGAAAGGCAGTTGAACCTGGACTTCCTTCTTCACTTCAGTAGAAAGTCAGTTTAAGAGGGAAACAGCACGTGGTGTAGTTACTAAAGCACATGCACTGGAAGATCACTTGGTCAGGACTCAATTTGCTGATGTGAAACCAAGAAGCAATTGGAGGAAACTGATGGGGCTAATCAGATTAGAATTTCAAATCCTGGTCACTATCCAGTCAGATATTGATAGAGGAGCAAACTAAAGTTCTTTACCTCCCACCAGAAAAGTCTAACATTCATCATGAAGACTGGCCATTTGAGAGAGAGGTACCAGAAAGACATCAGTGTCCCTGGAGTTCATACCCCAAGAACTGAATAAACTTGCTGAAAATAAATTTGATTTTGATTTCTACTCTGCACTGTAATTGTCACAAAGGTCTAACAGCACAGTAAAAGGCCCTTCAGCCCATCAAGTCTGCACCAGTCAAAAACAACCACCTAACTATTCTAATTCCATTTTCCAGCACATGGTCATTAGCCCAGAATTCCTGTCATTGCAAGTGCACATCTAAATACTTCTTAAAAGTTATGAGGGTTCCTGTCTTTACCACCCTTCCAGGCAGTGAGCTCCAGATTCCCACCATGCTCTGGGTGAAAACGTTTTTCCTCACATCTTCTCTAAACCTTAACCTCCAAATCTTCTCTAAGCCGCTTACCTTAAATTTATGCATCCTGACCAATGATTCCTCTGTCAAGGGTTAAAGGTTCTTCCTGCCTATTTTGTATTGTGTTGAAGAGTGGAATGTATGGTACTTTTTTTTAGTAATTATATGAGAATACCTGCAAATCATGTTCAACATGTATTTTTCAAACCATATTTCCACTTGATAAAGCTTTAGAGGATTCTTTATAAGAAAGTTAGTTTGTGCTTGCAAAGCTGTCAGTCAACTTCCATCTACCTTGCTAGATCCTTGTTTAAGTCTTCGTGTTTCTCATCTCTAACAAGTTTAATATCACTCTGCTGTGTGCAAACCTCTCCTCCCCCATTTCTGGGAGTTAGTTTTCCAAGCCCAGTTGATCAGAGGCAGAGGAAAAATAAACTGAAAATGAATTAATGAGCAAGTAAGCAGCGAAAAAGACGATTTAGTGAGAAGGAGTGACAGATTAAAACAGGAATTAAGGAGGAGAAAAAGAATCAGGTTAACAAGGAGACTGAGAAAAATATGATTTAGAAAATTAATGATTTTGTATGATTACCAATCATACTGTAATGAACTGGACATAAATGAAAGGTTATCAGAATGTTATGGTCTGGGCTTGTCAGGCTGAGAGATAACTGTTTTGATTTTAATTGAAGTTCTTTACTAACAAACTGAAATGGTGTGAGAAGGGAGGACAGAACACAGAAGGGAGTGAGAGAATGGCACAGGCTGAGAGCAAAGGTGAGATGTGGGCAGGGAAAAGGGAGCGGACTTAGCCTGCATCAGCATAGATTATCCAGTCGCCCACCCCATCCACACCGTCCACTGAGAATTACCTCCTGGACTGAACACACAGGAAGACAGAGAAGAGGAGTCAAGGGAATCGATACAAATCAAGGGAAAACATTGCAAAGTGATGGATAGATACAGACTCCTAGCAAAAGACAGAGGGACTGCCGAAAATGCAAACAGCACAGGAGGGAGAGAGAGAAAGAGACAGAGAGGAAGAAAGTAGAATAACAACAAAAGTTACAGCAAAAGATTATAGACAGCTTAGAACAGAAAACAAGAGAATGAAAAGGAGGGAGATAAAGGATAACAGAATGCCAGGCAAATATAAATATTGGCAACAGTAATTGCAGGATTGCAGGTACCACAGGTAGGCTGTAGAAATCAGAGAGTATTACTAAGCACTTGAAGGAGAGTTGAGGATTGGTTTTACGATAAGGATTAATTGGACAATTCACGATCACCAAGAGACAACTGCATTATCGCATTACTGCCTGTGGGAGCTGAACGTGCACAAAATGATTGCCACGTTTCCCTACACAAGTGCCTGTAAAGTGCATTGGGATGTCCTGCAGTCACAAACAAAGTTATATAAATGCAATTTCTATTTTCTTTTTAACTGTCCCAGGAGTGTTATACTTCAGAAAACAGGCACTCCACAATACCGACACGTCTGTGCGAGTCTCCAATGTGTTGCGATTGTTTTCCAACGTAAACAGAGTGTCACAAAAGTGCAGTTGCAAATCCAGCTAAATTGTCTTTAAAATAGATAAAAGGAGTATTTCAAAATTCTACAAACCCCTGCCTAAGACACATGATTTCTCTTGTTGATTCAACTGCAGCCGAAAGTGGACAATCACACTGAGTCGTCTTAAGCGTCAACCACAAAAGGCCTTTAAATAATCCAAGGGTTGCAGGACCATCCATTGATCACTCAAAAGGCGTGAAGATTCAAAAGCCTCTGTTGTGGTGGGCAGGAGAGAGCGGAGCCATGACAAGGATTTTCAGCATTGTTGACTTTTCTTTGTGGCACAATGCTTCATCATGAACACCAACCCTAATATTTATAGCCATTTTGTTTGATTCTGATAAAGTTAGCTGGAAATAGCCATTTCAAGAGCCACCTTGAAACTTCAACTACTTCTGAACAGGGAGATGGACAGAGACATCTAGGGATCCTGCACCGAAACCAGGCTACAAGTGCTCCAAGAGTGCGACAAAGGTGCCTTCACTCATTGTCAAGTTCTGTTCTGTTCAGTTCAACTGTGGGGGCGACCTTCACCTATTAGACTGCAGAAGCCAAAGCGACAAGTTTACAATCCTTTCACTTCAGAAAAAGAACCAGGACAAAAGCAAGCCAGGCCTACAAACAAAGACTGATTTTAGTTTTTGCCTTCATGCATAACTTTTACCCTGCCTTACTTTCAATCTTTGCACCTGTATTTTAGCTAATATCGCTTTTATCACATTTCACTTAAGTAAAGTTGCAATGATAGTTGTCTAACAAATTCATTATGTTTGAAACATTAAATCTGGGCTGCTAGTTGTTTTCAAAGTGAAGCACTCAATAATGAAAAATGAGGCTAATAAGACCTTCGATAAATCCTGAGTTCACAGACCAATCTGAGGGCCCGACTGGAATGTGCTTGTGACGATAGTTTCTTCCCATGAAAGAACCTACAGTTCGAGACATGTTCCCCTTCGGAAGAAGCAAAGGGGAAAAGCACAGATTTCTCACAATTGGGATCATTGGACTGGGGTTGCTGGTATGTTGGGGTACAAGCTGGGCGATGGGAATGGAGTGCGGGCACCACACATATATTGGCAAGTGGGCAGGCTTGTCAGTTCAGAGGGAGCATCCGCTGTGAGTGATGGGAATGTCGCCAGCATAACCCACTGTTATCAAGGAGAAAGTCCCACCTTAGAGAATGCTCAGACATTCTGGATTGGTTGGCAGCACTCTGATCCCAACAGCTTTGCAAGGAGGGCTGCCCACTGCCTGGGGTGGAGCTATGTTGTGTCCCAGTGAACAGGAACGGAGCTAGGAACGGAAGAGGTTGGGGATCTCGCATGAGTGCGGGCTGGATTGCAAACGCTGGGATAACGGGCTGTACCAGAGAAGCAGTTATTTCTTGGGGGGTGGGGGAAGTGGTGGAAGGACCTTGACTGGTAGAGGACACACATGAGGGAGGTTGTTGATGGGTCACCAGGTGAATTCAATCCTGTTTAAGAAAGGTGAGGGTTTATTCAAACATATTTTATCGGTTAAACAGAAAGGATCCAAGCATTGCGAAATACGAGATCTCCAGCATCCGCAGTTCTTTGTTTTATACAAGTATTGTGATCATTAAACAGTGTTAAAATGTAAGCGGGGAGTCTGTAATTAAAAGTTTTTTTTGAAAATGAACCCTTCAATCCAAAACACTTTCGAGAACCGATGTACTCAAGCATTTAATTCAGTCCTAACCATGTATGGGGAAGCTGCAATGACAACTTTCAGATAGGATGCAGTATGGATTTGGGGTGGCAATACAAAGAAAAAAATAGCAGTTATAAAGGGTTTGGAACAGGCAAAGTGCTCTCCAAAATACCGAACGACTGTGTCTTGCTTTCGAAATGAGAAACGTTGAAACGCATGAAAAGAACTTTAAGGGAAAAAAAATAACTTTCCACATTGAAATATTGCAGGGTGTTAGGCAGGTAAATCAATGTATGACATATTATTCATATCACAGGCTTAATGCGAAGGAGCCTGCACCAGCTTAACCAATGAACTGGGTCAGGTGTGACAATACGAGGCTTGAATTCAGAAGCATGGAGTGAACCAGCTGGCCTAGGCTGAGGTACCATCTGTGTGTAAAGAGACCTCCAGTTTGGCAGGCACATTGTGTGGAGCTTCACCTGGAACCTGGCAATAAGACACAAAAGCAACCATTTCATTGTCAATGCAGCTGAGACATCCTGATGGACACTGCACCCTGTTTAAGTGCTCCTTATGAACGAGAGACCCCAGATGAAAATGCTGATGTTAAAACCATTCATTAAATCCCTTTAGTTTACACTAAATAATGAACTCCATTGCATCCTGCCGATCTTGCTGGGTTATCTACCGGGGGCTTACGCAACTATCACCTCCGTGACCCTATATCTACTGTCAAGATAACAAGCATTATTTTTGAAAAAAGAGAATCAAACCTAGTCTAGGGGTTTAGACAAAGTGGAATTGTTCTGTCTAGAGCAGTGATGGTCAAGGGGGGAGTGATTACATGTGTTCAAAGTCACGAGGGAATTTTCAACGCTAAATGGGGCAATACTGTTGCCAATGTGTTGGTAGCCAGAGGATGCTGAGCGGAGGCAATTTGTAAGAAAATCGGGGAGCAATGGAGAGAATTCCTTTGTTTGCTAAACTATTTGTCAACATGATCTGAGATGTCCCCACTACCCCCCCCAAAAAAAAGGGTGGTGGAAGCAGATTTAACAGCAATAATTTTCAAAAGCAAGGCAATTAAACACTTACTGGGGAAAAAAAAATGTACTGAGCTATGGGAAAAAAGGAGGTGGGGTTGTACTTTGAAACTAATTGTAGATGTCTCTCAAAGAGCTGGTAAAGGCATGATGGGCTGAATGGTCTCCTTCAGAGCCGTACCACTCTTAAGACTTTAACAGTTGTCTGGATTGTGGTTTGGAAGTTCCAGCATCGCAGAAAATGGCACAAATCCAGAACAAACAAAGACATTAAACCAGAAGGAGCGCAGAAAAGATTTACAAGAATGTTACCAGGGTTTGGAGGGTTTGAGCTGTAGGGAGTGGCTGAATAGGCTGGGGCTATTTTCCCTGGAGTGTCAGAGGCTGAGTGGGTGACCATATAGAGGTTTATAAAATCACGAGGGGCAGGGATAGGGTGAATAGCCAAGATCTTTTCCCCAGAGTAGGGGAGTCCAAAACTAGAGGGCATAGGTATACGCTGAGATGGGAAAGATTTAAAAGGGACTTGAGGAGCAACTTTTTCACGCAGAGGGTGGTGCGTGTATGAAATGAGCTGCTAGAGGAAGTGGTGGAGGTGGGTACAATTAAAGTATTTAAAGGCATCTGGATGGGTACGTGAATAGAGGGATATGGGCCAAATGCTGGCAAATGGGATAAGGTGAATGTAGGTTATCTGGTCAGAATGGACGAGTTGGACCAAAGAGTCTGTTTCCACGTTGTACATCTAAAGACATATTTCAGGTGGGCGCAGGTTTTTCAAACAATCTCTAGCAATTTTCGGTTCTGCTTTCACCTTTTAAAAAGAAAATAGCTTCAGCTATTTTTTGCCTTGTTGCACAATTTTAAGGTTCAGCAAACGTTTCTAAATGCTTGAAGCATTGTTCTTGTGGTTCATACGCTCTCGAAATGAAGTGATTGGAATCCTGCCCTTGATCGCCACTGTGTGGTACTGGTAGATGGAAAAAGACATACTTGCATTTATGTGGTGCCTCCCACAACCCCTAGACTTGCCAAAGTGCTTTGCAGTGAATGAGGTGCTTGTTTTGAAATGCAGGCAATGTTGTTTGCAATTTAGGAACCACAGCAGCCAATTTGCACGTAGAATCAGTGATGTGATGTGACCAGATTGTCTTTCATTTGCTGCAGTTTGTAGAGTAAATCTAACAGAGGCAGGTTTGCCTTCTTGTAAAGAGCTCAGAATTTACATCGAAATGAGGGAGTGGTGACAACACAACATTGCCCATCCCATTCACTCCTGACCTGTCATATATCCATTACAGGCCTTCTGAGAATGTTGTGCTAATATGGGAAGGAGACAATGTTGATGTAGGATATAGGATATGTGGAACAGTCCCTCTTCCGAAGCTACACTGGCACTATCCCCTACCTCTTCCTCCGTTATATCGATGACTGTATCAGTGCTGCCTTGTGCTTGAACAGTTCATCAACTTTACTAACACCTTTCACCCTAAACTCAAGTTTACCTGAACCATCTCTGATACCTCTCTCTCCTTCCTGGACCTCTCTGTCTCCATCTCTGGTGACAGCCTCAAAACCGTTACCTATTTCAAGCCCACCGACTCCCACAGCTACCTAGACTACACCTCCTCTCACCCACCTTCCTGCAAGAATGCAGTCCCCTACTCCCAATTCCTCCGCCGCGTCTGCTCCCAAAGTGGGGCGTTCCACTCCCGAACATCTGAGATGCCCTCTTATTTCAAGGACCGCAACTTCCTGCCTTCAGTGGTCGAAAATGCTCTCGACAGCATCTTTTGTGTTTCCCGCACCTCAGCCCTCACATCCCCTCCCCACAACAAAAGCAAAGATAGAATTCCTCTTGTCCTCACATATCACCCCACTAACCTCTGGATTCAACGTATCATTCTCCGCCACTTGTGCCACCTGCAATCTGACCCCACAACAAGAATATATTGCCCTCTCCTACCTGATCTGCCTTCCGTAGGGACCACTCTCTCCGTGACTCCCTCATCCACTCCACACTCCCCACTAGCCCCACCACCCCCGGCACCTTTCCCTGCCCCTACATGTCCCCCCTCATCTCCATCCAAGGAACCAAAAAAACCTTCCACATCAGACAGAGGTTCACCTGCACATCCGTTAATGTGGATCCTACTGCATCCGCTGCTCCCGATGTGGCCTCCTCTACATCGGTGAGACCAAGTGGAGGCTCGGAGACCGCTTTGTACAGCACCTGCGCTCTGTTCGCCACAAACGACAACACCTTCCAGTCACGAATCACTTCAACTCCCCCTCCCACTCCCACGGTGACATGTCCAACCTGGGCCTCCTCCAATGACGCCACTCGGAAACTGGAGGAGCAGCACCTCATATTCCGCCTGGGAGCCTACAACCCAATGGTCTCAATGTGGGCTTTACTAGTTTCAAAATCTCCCCACCCCCAGCCTCATCCCATGACCAACCCTCCCTCTCATCCCCCCCTCCTTGAGCTGACACAACCTGTCCATCTTCTCTCCCACCTATCCGCTCCTCCCACCTCACAGACCAATCCCCACCACTGCCTATCTACACTTACCTATCACCATCCCACCTACCTTCCCCTGCCCCACCCCTCCTCTCTCTATTTATTTCAGAGCTCCCTTCCCCCTCCTCCATTTCTGAAGAAGGGTCCTGACCCGAAATGTCAACTTTCCTGCTCCTCTGATGCTGCCTGGCCTGCTGTGTTCCTCCAGCTCCACACTGTGTTATCTCTGACTCCAGCATCGGCAGTTCTTACTATCTTTAAGGTTGGTGTAGCGGTAGTGTCATGGGACCAGTAATCCAGAGGCCCAGGCTATTGTTCTGGTGATATCTACAGAAATCCCACCGTAGCACCTTATGAACTTTATATGCAAAGAAAAGAAAATGGGATTGAAAGCTGGTCTCAGTAATGTCAACCATGAGGACCCCAAATTCCTCTGTGCTGCAGCTTTCTCCATCTAAATAATATACGTGCCTCAATTCTTCCTGCCAAAGTGTATAACCTCACATTTCCCTACATTATAATCCATGTGCCAAGTTTTTGCCCGGTCACTCAACCTGTCTGTATCCCTCTGTAGATTCAGTGACATCCTCACCATTTGCCTTCCCATCTATCTTGAGGCCTTCTGCAACTTGGCCATAGTACATTTACTTCCATCATCCCAGTCATTGTTGTAAATAACTGTGGCCCCAATACTGATCCCTGTGGCACACCTTTAGTTATAAGTTGTCGTTCTGAGAATGTCCCCTTTATCCCAACTGTCTGACTTCTATTATTTAGACAATCCAATCCTCTATCCATGATAATATACTAGCCCCAATACTCTAGACTCTTATCTTATTAAGTAACTTTACAAGTGGTACCTTATCAAACATCTTTTGAACTGCCAGAACAACAGCTGTCAGTTGTCAAACCTATCTGGAAGGAAATCTGCCGTCCTTACCCAGTCTGGCCTACATGTGACTCCAGACCTAATGCAATGTGGTAGACTGTATGCCCTCTGAAAAAGCCTAACAAGATGCCCAGTTCAAGGGTAATTAGGGATGGGCAATCAATGCTGGCCTTGCTAACAGAATAGACATCTATAAATCTGTCCAAGCTTGTCTATTTTAATTCTGTGTTCAACTCCCAATTTGACACTATCGTCAGCTTCCTGCACTGTTTCAATGAATCCCAACATAAGCTTGAAGAACAGCACTTCATCTTTCAACTACAAGCATCCATTCTCAATGTCAATTTCAAAAGGTTGAGATCTCAAGCACAGCTCCCAGTTTGTAATAATGATTGGCCATTCGTTTAATCTCTCCTCCCCTCCATCCTATTACAGATCTTACTTTTCCTCTCCTCTCCCTTTTATCCTGGTGTTGTACTGGTCATGTATCATTGCAAACACTACCTGGTCTTTGTTTAATCAAAATATATTACTCCGTACAAGGCTTAGACTAATTGCAGGGAAATACGCTTGTTCTTTTACAACATTCTAGAAAGTAGAGTGAGAATCACTTTTGCCACTGACTTTGATCAGACATTTTTAGAGTTAATCTCATATGCTGTGCACTTTCTTCTCCTCCTATTATGAAGCCAGGTCTCAGAAAACTTACGAAGAGCAGGAACAATGTATTTGCGGGGATTGATTCTGAGGGGAAAAACCCTCAAAGGATTCTTGGAATGTCACTCAAAGTATCCATTTCCATCCTCCTAATTAACACTCGTGGGTATTAATTTGCAAGCTGCGTGCAAAATGTTGTCTTTTCATATTCATTATTGAGGATAGAAATTACCTCTTAAAATGAACAACACTCTTTCAGATGGGGCCACTTTAAATTCTCAACTACAGATAAAACACACATTTGATAAACCACCTACTGGCTTTGGATTAAGCTAATATAGAAATACAAAGCAATTAAAAACACGGAAATGGGCTATTCGGCCAATCAGTCCATGTCAGTATTAACCCCTCGATGTGAGAATGTAATTGCTAATACATTTCTCCACCCTGTTCCCAAAGCCAATTTAATCTTGAATGTTGCCTCAACCATTAGCCTTAGGAATGAGCTACACAAGTCTCTGCATGAAGACGTTCTTCTCCCAAACCTCCCCCCCATCACAACCTCCCTTTTTTGAAAAAAATTCTCACGCTAATCTAGTCTCTAGAGCTTCTCTTTGTTGACTTCTCAACTATTGAAGGCAGTCTGCATTGTTCTAGCAAGAGAAAACTCAATTTTTCAAACCTTCCTTTGCATTTGAATTTTCTCATACTCTACATCACACTTTCTCGAATCTAAGACCATAAGACAGAGGAACCGAAGTTCCCTATTCAGTCCATTGAGTCTGGTCAGCCATTCTTAGCTGATCAGACAATCCTCAACTCCACTTTCCGGTTTTTTCCCCATAACCTCCTGATTAAACATCTGACAGAAGATATTCCGCCTCATCTCTGTCTTAAATGCATGATTCCTTATTGTGAGATTGTGCCTTCTTTTTGTTGTGTCTCCCAAGATTGGAAACAACCTTCCCAAGTCAAGTCCCTCTCAGAATCTTGTATATTTCAATACGGTCGCCTCTCATTCTTTCAAACTCTGATAATTACGGGCCCAGCCTGTAAATCCCTCCATATCCGGAATCAAACTAAGGAAACTCCACCGGGCAGTCTCCAATATGTGTAGCTCAGTTGGCTAGATGGTTTTTTTCATGATGCAAAGTGACACCCACCAGTGGCAGGTTCAATTCCTATTCTAGTTCAGGATACTGTGAAAATCTCACCCTTGCCCCTCACCTGAGGTGGGGTGACCCTCAGGCTAAGCCATCACCAGTTGTCTCTCTCTCTCACATTAGACAGCAGCTGTACAATCCCCAGAGACTACAGTGACTTTACCTTTATCTTATCCTTCCTCAGATAAGGGGGCCAAACCATACACGATATTCCAGATGTGGCCTGACTAGTGTTTTGTACAGTTTTAATGAAAACTCCCTTTATTTAAATAGGATTCCCCTTGAAATAAAGGCCAACATTCCGTTTACCGTCATCCTTTCCAGACTAGTCTATTCTAAATCGTCGGGTAGTAAAAGGAAGAAGGGGACATTTTCCAAGATTTTATTGAGGCAGACACATGTTACAAACACACACCTCTAAACCCAAAACCCTCCACAGTTTCAGCCTGCTTTTATGGGTCGGCTCCAGGAGATGGCGAACTTGGGGGCAGGAAAGTTATTTAATTGGCTGGTGAGGGTGACGGATCCAAACTCTACCGCTGTCTTCTCTCCTCTGTCTGAATCTACCCAGGGTTAACCTACCTGCCCCCACCTTTGTGTGAGGCCCTTAAATGGCCAGTGAAGAAGAACGCAACAGCCTTAACCTGTTCTCACTGGGATTAGCCCCACTACAGCCGAGCCAGCCCCCATGTGGCATCCATGATAGCTTCCACCCTCTAGGCAGCTTGTCACCTTGGTGGCATTCATTGCCTGCTCTCTAGTTCCTTTTTTTTTATTTTAACAATATCCTTTATTCATAAAAATATCTTTGCATATAATACGGAGTCACAAATGCAGGTCAGTTCTGTACAGTAGCATATCAAGGAAATAAACAAACATTGGAGTTTGACTCTATCCCAATGAATCAAAGAAACCTCTTACATATACAAGGCTATATTTATATGCATTGAGGCACAAGGAGGGTCCAATAACTTCAGCAGAAAGACATTAGAAAGTGGCATTTCCCCACAGTGCCTTGGCAGCAGCTACCCCAAGCTTTAGTATATCCCTCAAGACGTAGTCCTGGATCTTGGAATATGCCAGTATGCAACACTTGATCAGCGTAAACCCCTTGTTCTAGAAGATCAACAAGTTTTGGACAGACCAAAGAGCATGTTTCACCAATTTGATGATCCTCCAGGCGCAGCCGATGTTTGTCACGGTGTGCGTCCCAGGGAACAGACCATAGAACACAGAGTTCTGCATCACGGAGCCGCTCCGGATGAACCTCATCGAAAACCACAGCACCTTTCTCCACTTTGCCTTTGCAAAGGCACATTCCAGAAGGAGTTCTGTGACACTTTCAATGTCCCCACAGCTGCTTCAAGGGCCTGCTGTCCAGTTCCTCAGTCAGGCAAAGAGGTGCTCAATGGGAGCCAGCACCTCGCTCTTACCTCCAATGCTCCCCCTCCCCCTGTCCTTGAACCGCCCACTCCACGTGACACCCAACCTAAGGAACCTCCCCTCCTTCTAAATGCCACATCACTCATCTCTGTCCTGGGTCCTCCTGCGTCACTGGGGCACCTCTTCTGGGAACAGCCACCACCTCCTCCGTGGTGCTGGCGAGAACTGCTGGGCTCTGATTAGCTGTCAGCCTTCGCCAGGCAGGAATTAGGGGTCCTGATTCCAGGGGGAAGGCCGCCGGGTGGCCTCTCCTCTGCCTGAATGACATGCAGTTAAATGATGGGGCCTTCCATGAAGAAGTGGCTCTCTCTCATCAGCCTTCCAGCAGGTTGGTTAAACCAGCCCTACCCAGCCCACCGCCCCTGCCAATGCTTCAACAAGATTCTGCTTAAGTCAATGCCAAGTTTAAGCCCATTAGAATATGATCAAATACCCAAATGCCATACACACCTTATATCTTAGTACACAAGAAGGTTGGAATTAAATTGAGAAGACCGTTGCTCATTCTGTGTCATGTGGTGTCAACATTCCCTCAATAATTTAGCACTCACTGTCTATTGATGCGAGTTTGGTTGGTGCTTTTAACATTTTCCACAGTGGGTATTCCCGTTTGGTGCTGCGTTTATATTCATGGCGGTCGTTTGTCTGGAAGTCAGATGGAATAAGGTTCTCCCCAGTGAAGTAAAATACCCTGAGTGGCAAGTCTAAATCCCACAGGCTTGAAGCTGCTTCATCCTCAGCCAGAACAGCTTTCAGTAGAGAATGAAATTAACCCATAAGTGGGAGATTCAGAGGGACCATACCTCCTGGAAATATTGTCAGCTTTTCCTTCAAAGCCAGCTTTTTGAGATAGTTGGCAAGCGCAGATATATTACTGCGTTACTCCTCTCCACTGTGATTGCCTTGAATGAGGACCTCCACTTCTGCAGCCCTTCCCCTGCCAACAGGGACATTCTTACAGACACTTTTATTCACACTTATGTTATTTTCACATCCAGGTTGTTTGCTCCTTTCTAGCAAGGAGCGGCAGACACCACAGGACAGGACAAACTCCGGATAAAGAGGAATGAGCCTGGGAGTAGGCAAACCTGCTGTTTGTGTTAAAATTTAATTACACAAGATTGCAGGGATTTGCCAGTATGGTAAAGGATGCATCCACCATGCTTGTAAATGGTCTTTTCGTGCACAATGTGAGCTGCTCTTCAGATGGGGCACCCGTGCCAGAATAAAATGCCAGTGACCAACAGATGTGGCACATGGCTCAGTGGTTAGCACTGTTGTTTCACAGCGCCAGGGACCCGGGTTCGATTCCACCCTTAGGTGACTGTCTGTGTGGAGTTTGCACATTGATTTCCTCCGGGTGCTCCAGTTTCCTCCCACAGTCCAAAGATGTGCAGGTTCGGTGGATTGGCCATGCTAAATTGCCCACGGTGTCCAGGGATGTGCAGGCTAGGTGGATTAGCCATGGAAAATGCAGGGTTACAGGGTATGGGGGTAGGTCTGGCTGAGATGTTCTTCAGAAGAGTCAATGTGGACTCGATGGGCTGAAAGGATTGCTTCCACACTATAGGGATTCCATGAGATGAGTGTTGTTTGGCATATCCCAAATTGACAGTACTAAATTCACTCCCTTATCTCAATGGGAGGCAACAGAGGTTTGCCAACACACCATCAGAACAAGGCCACTAGTTTTCATATGGTAAAGCACAGAGAGTAGGTGACTCCTCATAACATAAGAACATCAAAAATTCAAGCCTGCTCTGCTATACTACCTTGACCGCATCTTCCCAAAATATCTCCTTCATTCATTATGTACTCAAAAATTAATCACTCTCTGCCTTAAATGTATACAATGCCTGATTGTCCACAGCTCTCAGGGACTGGAGGTTTGAAAGCATTATGGCAGCCTCCTGGCTGCTAAAACACAGATAGATTGCCAACTTGGCCAAACAGCTAGGGATGCTGGGTATATTGGCCAATTAAAACTCTGAAGTCACAAAACCTGCAGACCAGACAAAATGCAAACACAGCATCCAGGTGTTAATGGCATTAGCATAACGTAAAATGCAACTGTTATCTTGGATAGACATATCCCTCAACTTATCTTACCAAACAAAGGAGAATCCAGACAGAAAGGCACCAGGTCCTGCTACACAAAGAAACCAACAGTAGCAAGCCATCTGAATGATTGCATTGTTTCAAACTCCTTGATTGGCCAGGACAATAGAAAGTTCCAGAAAACCGTCCAAAAAGGTATAAAAACAGGGTTCACCTGCAGATTGTTCTCGTGGACCTTCTGAGGAGACCAGCATAGCAAAAAGCAGAGAACCCCCTGATGATCTGGAGAAAGAGAGGAAGAAAAAGCAGCTTTGGAGTCCCACAGAGACAGAGACAGAGAGCAGCTGCGCAAATCTACAGGAGACTCAGGACATATCGTAAGCTTAAGGGGCCAAATAGGATTAGGGGTAGTATTGTTTAGTACTAAAAGCTGTTGTAACTTGTTTCCTAATAAAGGTGGGACTGTTTTGCGCTGGTATTGGCTTGTGTTCGTTATGATTTGACCATTTTGGTGTTGTGGGCCCCCTGGGCAAAGTCATTCACAACATTCTGGTTGGAGTTGCCTAACCTTGTTTTAAGGAGGAACTAGACAACAACACTCAATCCTTTTGGAGTCAAGAAATGTCTCCTTGTCTCACTCTTAAATGATTGAGCCTTTATTCTGAGACTGTGGCCTCATGGTTCTAGACATTCCAGACAGGGACAACTTACTTGCAGAACTGACCCCGTCAAACTCCTTCAGAATTATAAACGTTTTAATTAGACCACCTATTATCCTTCGAAACCCCATTGAGAACACGGGCCAGGTCTACCCAATGTCTCCTCCATCCAAAAGCGCTCCCCTGTAGAAACACGAAGCATCTCTCTCTCCAGGGCATATTAACAAGGTAGGACAAGTTCAAAGCAAAAAACAGGAGCCATCACATCGACTAGTTAGCTGACCAGACTCATCCTAGGGACAAACTGGGCAACTACATGCAGCACGGCGTTCTGTTGCCAAGGGAACACGCTTTCAGGTACCAAAGGAGCTGGGATCTGTCTGGAAGAGAATGGCAGAGGATATTTCTCTGCCAAGGAAGTAAATTTGATTGCAATTTAAATGTTCTGCTCAATGGGATCACAAGGATGTATTTGCCAGTGATTGTGTGAGAAGCATCATGTGACAGTTCTCAAGGATAAATGGAAAGCAACCACGAGTGACTCCGTGAAAGGCTCCTTTTATAAAAGTCCAGTGAGTCACAATGAGGATGAATGCTGCCTTTGCTAGCTTGTTTTCTCAGCAACTCGCAATTAGAATCAGTGGAGAGGGCACCTTTTCCTTCATTTTGACGAACTAACAAATACATGTTATGGTTTCAGGGGGTTCTTTCGCACGGTTTTAACAGCCAAACAATTATCTCTCTCAAACCTGTGTACTTTTGCTTCCTGTGCCGTGCACGTTGGATCTACTGGACAAATGGATCGGCCACATCCCGTACCTCCACAGTGGGCTGGATGGGAGATATTACCCAGAACTCATTGAACAGGCCAAAAACAGCTTCGAATGAGACTAATGCTGGAGCACAGTCCATTGAGAGTCAGAGTGGAGAGGTCATCAGATATGTCACTGGTCCTGATTAATTCTTCTCTTCAAATGAGAACAGTCTCTCCTGCATTAAAGACACAGTCCTTTCGACATAATCAGTACCTACTAATCTCACCTACCCACGCCCCAGAATAATGGCTTGGCCAACGTATAGCTTTCAAACATATTAGTCCTCACCACGTTGTTGACTGTGGGAACAATCTGCAACTCAACACAACCGTTGCCACCATCACAACAGTGCTGACACCACAAAAAAGGCCTCTTCGCCCTTGAGGTATGTGACAGGGTAATACAGATAACTGACAATCTTTCCTGTCTTCCTCAGGATGGGAGCTGGAGGAACGCTGGTGATGGTGGCGGACCTCAGCTGCACACTCATAGAGCTCCTTGCACCGAACAGCCATCAGAATGCAGCACAGAGTCGTGGGAGTTGTGCAGCACAGAATCAGGCCGTACTGTCCAATTCATCCATGCCGACTAAATTAATCTCATCCCATTTGCCAGCATTTGGTCCATACCCCTTTAAACCCTTCCTATTTGTGTACCCATCCAGACGCCTTTAAATATTGTAATTGTACCAGCCCCCATCACTTCTTCTGGCAGAGCATGCACCACCCTCTGTGTGAAAAAGTTGCCCCTTTGGTCCCTTTTAAATCCTTCCCCTCTCACCTCAAACCCATGCCCTTTAATTTTGTACTCCCCTAGCCTAGGGCTAAGACCTTGTCTATTGACCCGATATTAGCCCCTCATGATTTTATACACCTCTATAAGGTCACCTCTCAGTCTCCAGAAAGTAAGGAATCTCCAGGCGAGCCATACTTTCACCCACTGGCCTTCCATGGTATTTCAGATACATTTTCAGCTATTGCCATTTCATAAGTTATAGCCACTTTCATGCAGATAAGAACCTGTTACCAATCACATCCGGCTATATTTTACAGGGCGATTCTGAAACAAATGGGGAGGTGGGGCGGGGGAATATCTATCCAAGATACCAACAGCTACAATGTAGGAATTTTATGACCAGGAGCAGTGGGAATTGCTTTTATACCAGTATTCTGCCGCCCCATCCCATCCCCACACCACGCCTCAGGGAGGAACAATTGTTACTCTTGGAGCTCCAACAAGAAAGAACCTAACCATCTCCCCTTAATATACAATGATATTACAATCCCCTATTATCAACATCCTGGGGTTTACCATTGACCAGAAACTGAAGTTGGGCAAGTCACATAAATACAGTGGCTGCAACAGCAGGTCAGATGCTTCTTAATTTACCTCCTCTGTGTCCAAATCCTGTCCACTATCTGCAAGGCACTAGTCAGGAGTGCGATGGAATACTCCCCACTTGCCCTGGATGGGTGCAGCTCCAACAACACTCAAGAAGCTTGACACAATTCTGGATAAAATAGCCCACTTAATTGGTGCCACATCCATAAATGTCCACTCCCTCCACCACCGATGCTCAGCAGTAGCAGTGTGTACTATCTACAAGGTGCCCTGCAGAAATTCACCAAAGATCCATTGGCTGCACCTTCCAAACTCAAGACCATAACTATCTAGGAGGACAAGGGCAGCAGCTACATGAGGTCACCACCAGCTGCATGTTCTTACCCAAGCCACTCACCATCCTGACTTGGAAGTATATCATCATTCATCAAGTGTCACTGGGTCAAAATTCTGGAACTCCCATCCTAATGGTATCATTATGCGCATCACATGGACTGCAGTGGTTCAAGAAGGCAGCTCACCACTACCTTCTCAAGAGCAACTGGGGATGGGCAATAAATGCTGGCCCAGCCTGTATCCCTTGAAAAAATAAAGTGAAAACAGAATATTGAAGCACCAGGATACAGATTGTTTCCACGCAACATTTTAGAATGAGTACATTAAATTTGCAGGAACACAGCTTGGAAAAGAATACTGCCTTTTATAAAAAATAAGAGCAAATATTTGGTAAATTGTACCTCATCATCCTTATTAGTCATTCTCAACAGTCTCAGATTTTATTTAAAAATGTAGCCACCACTCAACTTTGCATTTCAAAAACCATTGCCTATAATTGGTTCATCTTGTATAAATTCACAGCTTGATTCCGTTTTGCTCCAGTGTTGCTAACAGTTTGACACTTGAATTCAACACCTAATTGTCTATTCACAGCAAGTGATGCTTGAAAATTTGAGTTTCAGCTTTACAAACACCTCTGGAAAGGGGCCTCCTTAGAAATCTGTCCAGGTACAAGGACTCCTGCACTTGGCGAAAGCCACTGCAAAGTTGTACGGCGTGTTGTGCATTCAGATTATTTGTTAATAATAGCAGCCTCGTTTACCATTGCAGAGAGACTGGAGACCCTATCAGTGTGCCTGAGGGTTTTACTGTGAATAACCAACATTGCTATCGCATCAGCACTGAAGGCAAAAGCTTGGGATAAACTCTAGTCCTTCTGACTGCACTCAGGAACTATTTTGGTGACATGAGTTGCAGTTCAGCCAATTTGTCAATGATTTCTTCAAAGTGGATGAACAGAAAAGACATGATCAATCAGACACACCTACATCATGCTGCTTTCTGCGACACACATACGCATGGGCTAACTTCGGTAAACCCCAATTATCAAGGGTAGCAGGCACTCCAGTACAATATTAAACTGTGCACATAACACGCACTGTGCTTCAGCATGATCTGGCCTGGTACTCTTAATTTTTAAACAAGTTATGTTTGCAGGGTTGAGGGTTTTAAAAGTGCTGCAGTTTGCAAATCCTCTCGGCCAATGCCCTCGCTGAGCAAAACCAGAAGTACCCGTTGCCTCTACCCAGTTCTACATTGCTGTCTGCCCTGACACTTTGAACAAGAAGTAACAATCCCATCTACATGGACAGAGAGTGCTGGATTATAGGGACCACTCCAACTCAAAACGCATTTGGTGTCACGCAGAACCGTCAACTCTCAGTCTCAAAGTAGCCCAACATGCACGCCCAGCCTCGAGCTGAAGCCCAGTGTAGATTCCCTGTTTTAGAAAGTCTGTAATGCTGAACTGTTACCTTTATTTATTTATCTTTTGAATTTACACCAAAGATTTTGTACGTAGGTGTCTTTGTACCAAAAAGGCGCCTGAAATAGTGCCTTTGCACATTTTCTGCTGTACTCACGTATCCCTGTACTTGAGTACATGTGATAATAAACTTAATTCTAAAAAGTCTAAAAAAAAATTATGCCTTTGAATGTTTGATGTTCACCCACTAACTGTATTGATCAGTGTCTAATTTTTAGCTGTTGAAACCCTGGGAGACAGAACGTCTTCTTTCAAGCTCAACAAAAATTTTACGATGTTCACAAATTTCTATCAATTGATTCAAAAATACCTTTATGCTGGCCATTTATGATTTGAGTTGTCAGAGCGGCTTACATAAATACAATAAAAGAGGCCCTTGGGTCTATTTAGTTCATCTTCACTGAATATCCACACTAACACTTTCTCAGTTCAGTTCTTAAGAGCCTGTCAATCATGACTCAGTTGTTAGAACTCTTGCCTTATTTATAGATTCAGGGTTCAAGTTCCTGTCCACTGAAGGAGAGTGCAAATCAAGGCTACTGCCCCAGTGCAAAACTGACGGAATGCTGCACTGTCAGGTCTGCAGTCTTTTTGAAGAAGAGCAGGGCATGACCTGATGTCCCGGCCAATAATTATCTCCCTGTTGACGTCACAAAAAGAGGTAATCCAGTCATTATCACATTGCTGTTTGTGGGAGCATGCAGTGCACAAAATGGCTGCCACATTTCCTACATCACTACAGTGATTACACTTTGAAGTCTTTCGAGGGCATTATATCTAGTGATCCTGGGGTGTGGCATATAAATTGATTTAGCTCAGATCCACAAACACATGACCCACAAGCACTAATGAGACTGGTGCACAGCAGTATACACTTAGCTCTGTGTGGCTTACAAGTATGTAATTCTGATATAATCTCACTCCTGTTCATCAAGGAGATTTGTAGTGGTTATCCTTGTGCACACATTATCATAACTACAGGACACAACACCAGATTACATTTAGATATATTTAGTTTTTAATTCAAATATGTGTTGTTAAAAGAGGGCTGCTACAGCCAAATAAATGATTGCAAATGTAACTTCAATGGCTGGCTGAAGAGACAGGGAGAGCCTGAAATGTCACACCTGTGGAAGTGTCAAGAAATTTTCAAAGGGTTGGACTTCAAAGGTAAGAAATGTACTACAAACTGAACTGTAATCTCCTAGGAGTTATCTCAGACTGTAAACATGATGGAAGAAAAGACAACAGTCTGGCTGAGATACACGTTTTGTGACTTCCGTTTTCAAATCATGGGATTAAAAGCGATTTCAACCTTGGTCTGTATGTGCTAGGGGAACAAGGTGTGCCAGTGAGCTGAGGTATTCATATGTAATAGCTTGGGTCCAGAGGCCAGTGTGCTATGAAGGTCACATTTGGAAAACCACCCACTAGTCACCTCTGCATTGCAGATCAAGACACTATTGCTCTTAGTTCTAGAATCTGCCTGGCCTGCAAGTCAGTCAAAAGGAAAAAGCACAAAGGAATTTCACACAACCTGCAAAGTCAAAAATTTCAAACTCTACTGGTCAACTACCAATGTCAACACTATTAGTAATATCCACTACGACAGCGCAACGTTCCACCAGCTTCTCTTCACAAACAACTCATGCAGACTGACCACATGTCTTATAATTATCATCTTTTTGGTAACTCACTTTGCATTTCTAATCTGTGTGTGTGTGTGTGTGTGTGTGCGTGTGTGTGTGTGTGTGTGTGTGTGTGTGTGTGTTGCGTTATTATTTATTCTTACGTTTAGCAACTAATAACAAAAGATGCCTTGAACTCAAGGAAGCTTGGTTAAATTGGCTGCTTCATTTCATTTGGTTTGGGAGAAAGCTATCAACAAGGGTTGGGATACTTTGTAAACATGCCTTGTTGTGTCCAACTGAGATGACGGGTGAACAAGAAAGGGAGCAACTTAAACCCTCTTCATTCACAAGCTTGACACATTTGGGGTATCCTTTCTGGAATTGTAAATGACATGGCTCACGATATGGTCATGACTGAATTCCTCCACAGCCTTGTCCCTCTTGCCTCTATAAACTCCTCCAGTTCCACAGCAGGCTCAGCAATCCACGTCTCCGGGCCATCCCTAGTTTCCGCACTAGCAGTGGCGATACCATCAGCTCCTTCGGCCCTGCCTTTGCCAATCTTCTCGATTCCTGTCAACTCCTTTAAAATCTGGCTTTTGCTCACCTGTCCTAAGAACTCTTCATCTCAAATTTTGGTTGATGACGTGAAATCTGCTGGCATCCTTACCGGGGGGCCTCCTCGTCACAAAGCGCTGAAGGAAAGGCTTGCATTTCCATAGCATCTTTGTGACTTCCGCACGGCCCCAAAGCTCAGGACAGCCAATGAAGTAGTCCTGATGTGTCGCCACCGCTGCAAATGTAACAAAAGTACATTTCAAATGACAACTGCAAAGGGAACATATGAAAGATTTATTAAGTCCAGTAACGACTCGGTTCAGAAAATACCACTTCAGCAGTTCAGAATTAACAGCGCACATGGGTCAAACTGAGGAGTTCCATTATCTATTAATCCCCACAGTCACTCGAGCTGCTAACAGTCACTTCCTGTATACAAAGAGAATTTGTAGGCTGAAGGTTAATTGTGGAACACCTGAACAATGATGTACACACGACAGGCCACGACTGCGTTATTTCAATCTCCAATTTCCCTTAATTCATCAGTAACACAGGCACAGGCTGTCTTACCCAGCCAACAAAATGAATCCAGTCGTGGTTCTGTTACTGCACATCCGCTTCTTCGTAACTGATGTGGATTTTCTTTTCACTGTGACCAGGAACATCGCTCCAGGCTGACGGCCTTTTCAAAATGTGTTCTCAGCCTGCCAGGAAACGAAGGTAAGGGAAGGCAGATAACGCAGGGATATAGAGTGTGCGAGACCTGAGTTGTCTCTTTCCCTGCCTTAGCATTTCTCTCGATCAGGGAAATATGGATTTAAGGTGAAATGTTCACAACCTGCTCCAAACTGGGAAACTCAATCCGACGCGGAATGTTGGGTCTGAATGCGGAACATTAAGACATGGAGAATTCTAAGTTTGAAGTTGGAAACTAAAACATAAGTGTGGAAAGTTAGGCCTGTGATTAGTCATCTAGGACCACATGCCCCCCACCCTGGATGACGGAAGAGCCCAGTACAACCAGTGCAAAAGATGAGGCTGAAGCATTCGCAGCAATCTTCAGCCAGAAGTATCGTGTAGATGATCCACCTTGGTCTCCTCCAGTGGTCTCCAGCATCATAGATACCAGTCTTCAGCCAATTCAATTTACTCCATGTGATATCAAGAAACGGTTGGAGGCACTGGATATTGCAAAGGCTATAGGCCCTGACAACATTCTGGCAAGAGTATTGAAGATCTGTGATCCAGAACTTGCTGGCATCTACCTGTCAATGTGGAAAATTGCCCAGGATATGTCCTGCACATAAAAACCAGGACAAATCCAACCTGGCTAATTACCGCCCCATGACTCTACTCTCGATCATCAGTAAAGTAAAGAGGTGAAGTGATAGTGACAGCCCTGACATCAAGGCCACATTCGACAGAGTGTGGCATCAAGGAGTCCCAGCAAAACTGGAATCAATGGGCATCAGAGGGCAAACTCTCCGCTGGTTGGTGTCATACCTGGCACATAGGAAGATGGTTGTGGTTGCTGGAAGTCAGACATCTCAGCTCCAGGATATCTCTGCAGGAGTTCCTCAGGGGAGTGTCCTAGGCCCAAACATCTTCAGCTGCTTCATCAATGACCTTCCCTCCATCACAAGATCAGAAAGAGGGATGTTCACTGATGATTGCACAGTGTTCAGCACCATTCACGACTCCTCAGATACTGAAGCAGTCCATGTTCACATGCAACATGTTCACTGGGCAATATCCAGTGGGCTGACAAGTGGCAAGTAACATTTGTGCCACACAAATACCAGACAATTACCATCTCCAGTAAGAGATAGTCTAACCACCCACTCCTTGACATAGAACAGTGTTACCATTACTGAATCTCCCACCAACAACATTTTGTGGGTTACCATTGACCAGGAACTAAACTGGACTCATCACATAAACATATTGGCTACAAGAGCAGGTCAGAAGCTAGGAACACTGTGCCAAGTAACTCACCTCCTGACTCCCCAAAGCCTTTCCACCATCTACAAGGCACTAGTCAGGAGTGTGATGGAGTACTCCCAACTTGCCTGGATGGGTGCTGCTCCCTCAACACTCAAGGTGCTTGACACCATCCAGGACAAAGCAGCCCACTTGATTGGCACTACACCCACAAGCATCCACTCCCTCCACCACTGACGCTCAGTAGCAGCAGTATGTATTATCGACAAGATGCACTGCAAAAATTCACCAAAGTGAATTAGACAGCACCTTCCAAACCCACAACCACTTCCAGCTGGAAGGCCAAGGGCAGCAGATACATGGGAACACCACCAGCTGCAAGTTCCCCTCCAAGCCACTCACCATCCCGACTTGGAAACATATTGCATTCCTTCACTGTTGCTGAGTCAAAATCCAGGAATTCCGTCCCTAATGGTCAACCCACAGCACGTTAACTGAAATGGTTCAAGAAGGCAGATCACCATCACCTTCTCAACGGCAACTTGGAGGAGCAAAGACCGTTGGCCAGCCAGCGAACCCCATGTTCCACGAAAGAATTTTAAAAAGTGGAAGCACAGGTCTCAATGTGGAAAGTCAAGTTTCCATATGGAAATCCAAGTTTAAAGGTGGAAGTGCAAACCTAAATGTGGAATTTCAGTCCTAAGTGTAGAAACTCAGGCCTAAACTTGGACAATTGGGCCTAAATTTGGAAGCTCAGGTCTATATCGGTACTCAGGTCTATGTAGAACTCAGGCCTAAATAAAAATCAGGCGTACATGAAAACTCAGGACTGTATGAGCATTTAGTCCTAAACATGGAAACTTGGGCATAAACTGAACCTCAGGCCTAAATGTGGAGAGTCGAGTATGTGTGTGGGAATCTACATTTTGAATGTGGAAACTCCAGCCTAAAGGAGGGAGATAATGGTATAGTTGCAACATCACTGGGCTATTAATTCAGAGGATCAGGCTAATATTTCAGAAACATGGTCCAAATTCCATTATGGTAGAAGCTGGTGGAATTGAAATTCAATCAATAAATCTGAAATTAAAAGTTAGTCTCAGTAATGTTGACCAGAGTGATTACTAATGTTGTTGCAAAAACGCACCTGATTCTTTCATTTCTTTTGGTGAAGAAAATCTGCCAACTTCACCTGGTTTGGCCTACACATGACTCCAGATCCACTGCAACTTGGTTGATTCGTAAATTCCTTCTGAAATGACCCTGGTAAGTCAGTCAGTGACTCAGGGGCAATTAGGGATAGGCAGAAAATGCTGGTCTTGCAAGCGATATCAATGTCTCATGAGAAAAAAAAATAGAATAAAAGAAAATTTTGAGTCGAGATGTGGGAACTGAGCCCCAAATGTGGGAAGGGACGTTAGCGTGTGGAAATCTGAGATTGTGGAAATCCAAGCCTAAGTATATGGCAAGTCAGGTGCACATGTGAAGTAGGGTCAAAACAGGTGAACTTAGACTGTAAAGGAGAAATTTGAGCCCTTTTGAAGAGAGAATTTGTAAACATTTCAGAACAGAAAGGTGGACTCCGTAAGTGCTCAGATACTGCTCTGATTCAAAAATTTCTCAGTGTTTTTGTATGCATGGTTAATAAGAGCTATCATTTCTGTAGCAAAGAATCCCAAATGACACTTGCACATGTTGGCAGTATCGTTCAGTTTTCAGAGATTGGACACTGATAAAATGACAGCAACAGATGTATAATAATTGCTGTCACATAAAAGCTGCAATTTAACACTGATCGGATGCTTTCATCTTAATTAATACAGAGGTTGATCCTACTGGAAGATATCTGATCAGACATTGTGATCAGTATGAGGACTATGAACGAGACTGAGATATCTTCTGATTTTCATCTCTTGCACATCCCTAACTTCCCCTTTATTGGCAACCAAGCCTCCAGCTGTCTTTGACATTAAGTGCTGGAATTCTCTGCCTAGTCCTCTCCATCTCCCTCTTACTCTTTTAAGATAGTCTTATAAACTCACACAAAAGTTGCTTTGGGCTGTCGAAATGAGATTAGCAATGCACTTAATCACATTTCCAACCCCTCTCCTCTGTGCAGTCTCTCCTCTGTACAATTGCTGGAACGCACAGAAGAAAGGTTTTTGCCCAAGTCATACACAAAGGCTACACTCCTTACTTCTGTATCGGGCTGCATGTTCAGTAATGAGATTCCTTGAGCTTCACAGAATTTTAAAATCTTTAATTGCTGTTGGCGTTTTCAATGCAGCAGCAGCCAATGTTTGCAGTCACAAGGGAGCCCATCTTTATGCAGAAACCTATAAACCAAAATTCTTTTTCCCAGGAGTTGGCATGGAGCTGAGCTGTGTGATGAATGGCCTTGCAAGGCAGTCTGCGGGAATACTTATCTGCTACTCACTCATTACTTAGTTAACATAAAGGAATAGGAAGTCTGCAACACAACAGCATTTTCAACCCTAACTGATCCCATTTAGACTCTGTAAAATTAATGGTGAAATAAATTGCTATAATTGTGAAGTTAACTTCATATTTTTCCCTTATTCAATTCAGCAGTCTGCACAGTGGATCGTAGAGAAAACATAAAACACTTGCAGTCTAAAGATCTTTTCACTCTTGGTGAAACAAATTAAAGTTAATTTAGTAAACATTGGACTAAAATGAACTGTTTTCATTGAGAATTGTCCAGTGATGATTTGATTAAGGAGCAATGTTTTCTGGTGAGGCAAGGCTCCAATATCAACCCCTTGATTGTTATGTTGTGCAAGCCAGTTATTGCCATTTCACTACAGCAGTACAATGTTCACTAACTGTCTGCACCTTCACCCATCTGTTCCTTTTTGCTTCCCATTTGGTCTCCTGAAGGTGCTGGGTCCTGCTGGAGACACTTTGACAGGTGTCAGTCTTCATATGCAGAGCCAGACATTGACTATTTGACATTATCGTATTTGCCCATCGATATTCCCACTCCATCCATATCCTTAAGCAAACATGACCTTTCAACAAAGGGTGTCTGCAAACATCAGCTGATATTTCCTTGAAAAATGTGCAATTGTACCACTCCAACTCAAATCAGCCAGCAATATGTCCATGATTCGAATGAGAGATGTATTCAGCTTGTGCGGCAATATTTAAACGTGATTCAGATACAAAGATGTAACTTAAATATTGAAATATAAAAAGACTGGAGCAAAGGAAAACTAATAACCATTGAAACAGAATAGCAGTTAATAGAACATAGAACATAGAACAGTACAGCACAATACAGGCTCTTCAACCCACGATATTGTGCTGACCTATTATCCTACTCTAAGATCAACCTAACCTGCATACCCTTCATTTTACTATCATCCATGTGCCTATCTAAGAGTCGCTTAAATATCACATTATTTGTGATCTTTATTTATTTAGTTTAAACCCAGTCATTTAGTTTGTGGGAGCTGTAATCACACTGGTTACGATATTTGTTACATTACAACAATTCAGAAGAATTTCAGTTGGCCACATTATTCTTTGGGACATATAAATACAAGTGTCTCAAATGGTACAGGCACCCAGAGCAAAGTCTGGGCAATACCCCCAATCTAATCTATAGCCATATATTTAGTTCGATGGTCATTGATCAAACAAGCATCATGAAACAGCAGCAAAACAAATGGGCCTTCTAACAGAGTAACGTTTAGCTGCTTCACTCACTAAATCTGTTGCATGAGGGCATAATAAGACAGACAGGTCTAAAGCAATCAGAATGTAGAAACAAGGATGAGAATTTTAAAATGGAGGCTTTTCTAAACCAGGACCCAACATTGGTCAATGAGTGCAGGGCTGATGAGTGAAAGTGTGAGTTAAGATAACAGCGATGAGTTTTGGGTAACCTCAAATTTACAGAGTTACAGGGCAGGCTGGAGTGCATTGGAATAGCAAGTCTCAAGGTGGCAAAGACATGGCTGTGAGTTTTCATAGAAGATGAGAGCTGAAGATGGGCTCAAGTTCATAGAATCCACACGGTATGGAAACAGGCCATTTGGCCCAACCAGTCCACACAGACCTGCTGAAGACCATCCCACCCAGACCCACCCCCTAACCCTATATTTCCCATAGCTAACACAGCTAAACTACACATCCCTGAATACTATGGGCAATTTAGCATGGCCGATCCATCCAACTTGCACATCTTTGGACTGTGAGAGGAAACCAGAGCACCCGGTGGAAACCCACGCAGACACGGGGAGAACATGCAAATTCTGCACACTCAGTCACCCGAGGCTGGAATTGAACCTGAGTTTCTGGTGTCGTGAGGCAGCCATGCTAGCCACTGAGCCAGTGTGCCACCCCAAATTGGGTTTTGCTATGGTGGTGGTGAGGTGGGCCGGGAATGCGTGTAGGGAATAGACAATCTCAGTGATGGTTTGGATATGTGGTGGGAAGGTTATCCTGAGGTCATGTATGGCACCAATATTGCGAAAAGCACATTTCAGCTTCAAATAGTTACGCTCAAGAGGGATGGTGTTGTTGGTTAGGGAGTAGACTTTGTGGTGGGGACTGAAGGCAATGAACTCAACTTTTAAGTTCGAGGACGTTTTCTGCTAATCTAGCATGGACCATTGGACCAGCAGTGTGACAACTTAGCGTCATGAGTGACGTGATAGTAAGAGGTGATAGTTGATGATCTGCAACTATTGTACTGTGACACTTGTGTTAGCTCTTGTAACATAAAATATGAAGCATGGGTTATATGGTACTGAAGAATTCAATGGGATATTTTTACAGCTCAAGGTATTTACCTGGGAACACTGCAATCATAGACACTTGCATGCCCGGGCTCAGGCTAAACAATTCGGAGGAACTGCAACATGCTTCCCTCAGCATATCATGTTTCATGAGGACACGGCTCAGTAGGATGCAGACTGAGAGCTTCAAACCTTTAGGTCACATGTTGTGGTACAATGACAACACCATGAGCATATCACTGAAAAGTATATCACACATGAGGCATAACACAACAGAGAAGGACTGAGGCAGTGGTGGTGAGGTTGGGCTGGGTGTTCTCAGCATAAATGTGAAAATTGACGTGGTCTGTTCAGCTGATGTCACTGAGGGGTAGTGTGTGACTGACAATTGGGAAGGGTGCATGTATCTATCCTTGAGGGACTCCTGGAAAGGGATAGGGTGAGGTGTCACCTTCACTGGCAAGAGCAGAGTGGCGGGGCAGAAACCTGATCGGAGGGATTTTGATGTGGGGTCCCAGGAAAGACACGTACAGTTTTGGAAAATGACAGCAATTCAAGGACCTTAGGGAGGTTGAACATGGGTCAGTGCTTTGAAAGGACAGATAGGTCGAAGGCTGTTTTGTTTGAGGAGCAGGGTGATGACAAGAAAAGAGGAGGCATGATGAGAGAGAACTGCCCTCCAACAACTGTTGAAGGCCTTGCTAAGGTCGACATAGATAACATGGGTGAGATACTAAACGAATATTTCGCCTCAGTATTTACTGTGGAGAAACGCATGCAAGTTTGGGAAATTGGGGAAATTAATGGTGACGCCTTGAAAAGAGTCCATATTACAGAAGAGGGGATGCTGGAGGTCTTAAAACACATAAAGGTGGATAAATCCCCATGATCTGATCAGGTGTATCCAAGAAAATTTTGGGAAGCTGGGGAAGAGATTGCAGGGCCGTTTTGCAGAGATGTTTGTGTCATCGACAGCCACGAGTGAGGTGCCAGAGGTAAGTACATTTACAACATTTAAAAGACATTTGAACAGGTACTTGACAGGAAAGTTTTAGAGGGATATGAGTCAAATCATAGAATCATAGAATCCCTACAGTGTGGAAACTGGCCATTCAACCACACCAATACTCCGAAGAGCATCCCACCGAGAACCACCCCCCTCCCCTATCCCTGTAACCCTGCATTTCCCATGGCTCATCCACTTAGCCTGCACATCCCTGGGCACTACGAGGCAATCCGGCCTGGTCAATCCACTTAACCTGCAAATCTTTGGACTGTGGGAGGAAACTAGAGCACCCCAGAGAAAACCCACGCACACACAGGGAGAATGTGCAAACTCCTGAAGGCAAGTGGGACTAGTTCAGTTTAGGAAACGTGATTGGCATCGGAGGAGTTAGACCGAAGGGTCTATTTTCGTGCTGTATAACTCTCTGCCTGCATGTTCCCAACCTCAACTGGAACAGGACCAAGAAGGAAAGTTGGTCTGTCGAAATTTTTGTAGGAATGTGATGCAGGAACGGTCTCAGTGCTGTGCCCGATTTCGAGCTCTGAACACAATCAGCTGACTAAACTGTTCAGTGGGATATTTCAGGTGAAAACCCTCCACTCCGACAACCACCCTGTCTGATCTCCATCTCTTCAAGAACGCTAGCCTACTCAGCAACTCAGGAGTTGGTACTAATCCTGTTGTACTGACAGAAGGCTGAACTTCTTGAGTTTTTCCAAACACTCTTCAGACCAGTGACCTTAAAGATTTAATTTTAATTTTCTTAAACCTGGAGTGCAGGGATAACAGAAGTATAACCTGCTGGGAATAATTTACCATAAATCAAAACTGCAGTTGAAAAGGTTGCACATATTGATGAGAGAATCACTAATACAGCTGCATATGGTTTAAGTCACGCTGTTTATGCAGTAACAATGCTCACCAATAAACTTCATCTTATTGTGGCTTTCCCTCTCTTTTGCCAAATGACTGAAGAACGTCAGTGGCTCATCTTCTCCCATCTCACTCTCCTCCTCTCTCCTGTCTACTCTCCTTCTCTCTTCTGTCTCACTCTCCTTTTCTCTCCTGTCTCACTCTCCTTCACTCTCCTGTCTTACTCTCCTCCTCTCTCCTGTCTTATTCCCCTTCTCTCTGCCATCTCACTCTCCTTCTCCCTCCTGTCAGACTCCCCTCCATTCTCCCGTCTCACTCACCTCCTTTCTCCCATTCCACTCACGATGTGGAGGTGCTGGTGTTGGACAGGGGCAATGACTTGAAACAGATTCTGGAATTTGCATCTTAATCAATCAAAACTCACATCACCTTTCTAACAGAGTTCTCCATACCCTGCTTCTGCAATTTCTAGAATGCAGGAATGTATAAATGATTATAGATTCAGCAGGAGGCAGTCAGTCAGCCATTCTAGGTTTGTTCACTCCACTCACACCAGTTGTATGATCCTTTGATCTCTCTGCCCTTCATCTCTCTGCCTATAAACTCTGTGTCTGCGTGCTCTCCTCTCACTGCACCTGACAAAGGGGCTGCGCTCCGAAAGCTTATGATTTCAAATAAACCTGTTGGACCATAACCTAGTGTTGTGTCATTTTTTACTTTGTTCACCCCACTCACCTCCTCTCTCCCGTCTTCAGTTTGCTCCTCTCTCCCGTCTCACTTTCCTTCTCTCTCCTGTCTCACTCTCATCCTCTCTCTTATCCCACTCTCATCCTCTCTCCTATCCCACTCTCCTCCTCTCTGCTGTCCCACTCTCCTCCTCTCTCCTTTCTCACTCTCCTCCTCTCTCCTGTCTGAATCTCTCTCCCTCTCCTCTCTCCCATCTCACTCTCTGCCTCTGTTTCATGTTTAATGCGAATGGTTATGAAGTATTGTTGCAGCGTTCTATCTCTTTTTAATCAGTTGCGTCTGCAGTATTATTGTGCCAGCTGTAAGCTAAAGTGACAGCATCTTTCGAAAGTTGTATATTTGAACAATATTGCTTTTCCATGAGAATTGTATCAGCTTCAACCCTGCCCCCTATGGGTTACAATGCAAATAAACTTGACCTATAATTGTGATTTGCAACATTATTGCAAGTTGCCTGTGAGATTGTTACATTAGCTCTACAACTAATGCACTTATTACCTCCCTGCCTGCCTATGACTTTTGATAACACGAGGGAACTGTAGCCATACTTTATGGCTGAGTATTGTGCTCAGTAAGGTCAGGGAAGTCAAGTCATGCTATTTGCTGCTTCCCTCAAACTGAAGCTTCCTCAACACTAGTTCAGCTATAGGAGACACTTTTTATTTATGTGTTCTATGCAACGAATTATAAATGCATTCCTTAGTCAACACTTCCAATGTGCCATGATTCGAAGCAAAGATGCACCTAAATGTACAACTCTTCAAACCTCAGCAAACGGTGCATTTCTTGCCAGCTGTCCAATGCTGTGACTTAAAAGGAAAAAATGCAGCGCACTGAGAGCATTAGAGAGCACTTTCAGAGAGCTGGAACAGGAACAACCAGCCAAATGGCTTCCTTCTGTTCTGTATGTTTCTACTGCGCAATAAAGGGCAGGGAATGACACCCACAAATAGCTACAGCAGGCAAAGTGATAGAGAGGATATGCATTCCTATTCAGCCTTTCACATCCTAAACACATCCCAAATGTTTCTGAAATGTAGAAAGCAAAATATGTGGTGCAAGAATGGACCAACTAGGCTATGCTGGTGTTGATGTATCATGCAGGTTTCTTTCCATTCCACCTCATAGAATCCCCACAGTGGGAAGCAGGCCATTCAGCCTGCACTGACCCTCCAGAGAGCATCTCACCCAGAGCCAACACCCTGCCACCCTGCATTTCCCATGGCAAATTCAACCTAACGTGCATATCTCTGGACTGTGGAGGAAACCCACAAAGTCACAGGGAGAATGTACAAACTCCACACAGACAGTCACCCAAGGGTGGAATCGAACGCAGGTCTCTGACACTGTGAGGCAGCAGTGCTAACCACTGAGCCACTGATCTGTCCATGGAGTGCTGCCTCATTCCAGGAGCTTAGCCTATTTTTCTATTCCCCGTTCTCTCATGCCCTCAAACCCCGCGCATGAGCCGAGGTCCCTGAATATCTCGTCTAGCGACATTACGACGACACCACCACCTTCCCAATTCCGACAGCCTTCATTGTAATATTGGCCTCAAAGCCAAGCCTTTATTTGTAAATCACTTTCCCACTAATTATAAATTACTTCCAGTGAAAAACAGAGTGGATTTGATGTATTGCTCATAACTTGTAATTATAATTTCTCACCAACTCATCAAAGGAAAGGCTTTCTCTGCTTCTACATGCCAACATGCATTATTATCAACACTAATAACATTCTGACGTGCTCACTTCTCCTCAGTGTAAACTGCAGCCTTGCCTTCAGTCACTTAACAATGTTTCTAACCACAACAAGTCGAAAGCTTCCCGTTGGCAAGGCTGCAACATGATCACAGAAGCTTCCTAACAGTTCATGCTCTGAGATTTTAAACTGAACCACACACAGCCATCCTACAGGTTACAGATTTGTCCCCATTTAACATAACAATGAGGTTGTGAACCAGCAAACACACAAATTGCTTCCAACCCAGGGAGTGGTTTCATTCAAACAAGACCTCAGTGATCCTCTTATGAAATCTCTCAGTTATCACCTCACAAGATCTCCCTGTGATTCCTCAAGATCTCTCAGTGATTTCATCTACCTGCATCTTTTCTCTTTCCTCCAAGTCATTTGGTGGCTTTTCATCCATTCATGGGGGGGCTAGTGAAACCTATTTTCATTGAACTACAGAAACAGCGTGGGGCTAGACGCAGAGTTAAACACTCTTTACAAAGAAAAATCAAGCAGTGTACCTTAATGACTACCACCCGGTGGTTTTGACATTCATCATTATGAAGTGCTTCGAGAGGTTAGTAATGGCACGCATCATCTTCAGCCTCCCAGATTGCCTTGATTCACTAAAATTTCCTTAGCACCGCAACAGGTCCACAGCAGATGCCATCTCCCTGGCCCTACACTCATCCCTGGAACATCTGGATAACACAGACACCTACATCAGACTCCTATTTATTGACTTTAGCTCCACCTTCAATACCATAATTCCAACCAAACTCATCTCCAGACTCTGAGACCTAGGATTGTGCCCCTGCACCAAGCCCCCACCACCACCGCACCCCACCCCACCACACCCCTCCCGCCCCCCGCCTCCCCTTCCTGCCCGCAACTGGATCTTCGGCTTTCTGATCCACAGACTGCAATCAGTATGGATAAGCGACAACACCTCCCAACCATAATCCTCAACACCAGTGTCCCACAAGGCTGCATACTCAGCCCCTTACTCTACTCATTATACATTCATGGCTGTATGACCGATTCTGCTCAGGCTCCATTTACAAGTTTGCTGATGACACCACTGTTGTGGGTTGGCTCTTGAACAACAATGAGACAGAATACAGGAAACAGACAGACAGCTTTCTGGCACAGTGTAAAGACAGCAATCTCTCCCTCAATGTAAGCAAAACAAAGGAGCTGGTTACAACTTCAGGGAAGTCACTTCAGCGATAAACACGCCCCTGTCTGTGTCAATGATGCTGAGGTGGAGGCGGTCAACAGCATCAGGTTCCTGTGAGTAAATATCACCAACAATCTGACCTGGTCCATCCATATCGGCGCTATAGTCAAGAGAGCACACCAACACCTCTACTTCATCAGAAGGCTAAGAAAATTCAGCAAGTCCACAATGACTCTTACCAATTTTTATAGTTGCACCATAGAAAGTATCCTATCTTGATGCATCACGGCTTGGTATGACAACTGCTCTGACTAAAACCACAAGAAATTACAGAGAGTTGTCAACGCAGCCCAGTCCGTCACAAAAACCAGCCTTCCTTCCACTGATTCTATCTGTACTTCCTGCTGCCTCAGGAAAGCAGCCAATGTAATCAAAGATCCCCCTCGCCCCCCTCCCCCATCCCGGTTATACACACTTCAACCCTCTTCCACTAAGAAACAAAAGTTTGAAGACACATGCCAACAGATTCAAGAACAGTTTCTTCCCCGCTGTTACCAGACTTTTGAACAGACCTCTCATATATTAAAGTTGATCTTTCTCTGCACCTTCTCTGTATCTGAAACACTGTGTTCTGCATTCTGTTCTATTACCCTGATGTACTTGTGTAAGGTATGATTTACCTGGATAGTACGCAAACCAATACTTTTCACTGTTTCTCAGTGCTTATGACAATAATAAATCAAATCAAATCACTGTTCCCATCGAACTCACCCAGGACAGGTACAGCATGGGATGAGATACAGAGTGTAGCTCCTGCTACACTGTTCCTATCAAACACTCCCATAACAGGGATAGCATGGGGTTAGATGCAGAATCAAACTCTGACTACACTGTCCTCATTAATATCTTCCTGTGTGCTGTACATCATGCACTCAAAAACAGAGTACACCTCCTTTTACGCTGACCAGATAAACATTCTTTGCTTTGGTACAATACAAATTAGGAGTAAAGGTCCAAAACACTGTCCACAATTGGTTTGGTCTGGTAGACCAAAGTGAGTCACTGAGATTGAGATTCACTAGAAAAGGGAATTCAAAATCCTTCCAATCAAGATTGGTATGTGGACAAGCAGGTGATTGCAGTGCCAAATCGGGGAACAGAATTTCAAGTGATCGCCCTGCATTCAGAAAGAAAATGTCTCAAAGCTGAGTGCATAGTACTTTAACCCGCTCTCGCTTCGTGTTTAAGAATTCTGATGGCTTTTTGGTGGGATTTCCACTGTCAGTAAGTGCAAACCCAAGATGAAACCTCTGCCACAGCAAATATTGCACTCCAGGGAAAACGTATTCTGTGAAACAATTTGAGGTGTTTTGGTGATTTGATTAGACTGTGCAAACGCAAGTGTTTATTTTTCTTTAAATTAGGCGTTTTATAGCACTGAGTGCAAAGCAGTGACGTGACATTCAAGGTGAAGCGATCTTTTAGCATTTTAAACAGGCATCAGCAATGTGGATTTGTGGAAATCATGGAGCAATGTAGAGAGAGCCTAATTTCTCAGAGTGGAAAGTGCCAAGCATAAAAATCAGATCCACCAACATGTAAGGACAGAGCAGAAGGTTTAATCTCTTGGAGGTAGATCCTTTCCCCTGAACTGTTGGAGAGCTCAATACAAGACATGAACCTGTCTTTTCACATTTTGCTGATGGAGGACGTGCTCTGCAACTCCTGTATTCTACTCTTATAGAATCATAGAATCCCCTACAGTGTGGAAACAGATCATTCAGCCCATCGGGTCCACACCGACCCTCCAAAGATCATCCCACCCAGACCCATGCCGCCCACCGCCCCCACCATATTCCTGTAACCCTGCATTTTCCAAGGCTAACCCACCTAACCTACACATTCCTGGACACTATGGGCAATTTAGTGTGGTCAATCCACCGAACCTGCACATCTTTGGACCAGAGACAGTAGGAACTGCAGATGCTGGAGAATCTGAGATAACAAGGTGTAGAGCTGGATG